>NC_028637.1:10165529-10233357 GCF_001406875.1 Solanum pennellii | reverse complement strand
CCACCCCCCCCCTCTGGAAAAGATTAATTTTGTTTTTTAAAAATATTTTCAACTTTAAATTTTTATTCCTTTTTATATAAATAAACTTTAATACTTAAATAAAATCCTTCCATTCAAAAAAAAAATTGAATTTTTTTAATTGTATAAAGGTAATATTTATTTATTTTGCTATAGACTAAAAAGAAGCATCCACAAAGCATAAAGCATTAATATTCATTGTATATAGTTCATATCACATAATTAGCTTTTAATGTTGGTAGATATGTGTAGCTCTCATATATTTTCCTGCCTAGCCTCAATAATTTGAATGATTTTTTTTGGACTTCAATGTTTTTAACATGGTCATGAATACTTATGATTCAAATCCAAAATTTTATATAGTTTTAAAAATTATTAACTATTGTAATTTATAATATTTTTATGTAATTTTATAATAATATTTATTATCCCCGTTGTCCTGATTTACGTATCACATATAGAATTTTAAGACTCAATCTAATTTTTATGTATTTTAAATATGTTAAGTTGTTAATTATTGTGATTTATAATACTTTTTACTTTGTATCACTATAACAAGAAAAAACTTTTAGCGGCAATAAATAGACGTATTATTAAAGAGTGCTATAGTCTTTACCGATATTAGTTAAGTCTCATTAGATCATGTATCACTAAAGGCTTTAGGGACATATACATAGAGTTAATTGACGTTAAAAATCACATTTAGGATCATTTTTATGTAGTGTATTCACATAATATATGTTACTCCTCCATCCTAATTTATGTGGCATTAATAAAATTTTGAAAGTCAACAGATCTTTTTAATATGCTTTTAAATACTTTAATTTTTTAATTGTTGTGATTTATAACAAAATTTAAATGTAATTTTAAATATATAGTAGACTAAAAAGACGAGAGAAAAACAAATTAAAATGGAGAAAATATATAAAATCCATAAATACTCTCAATAAAAGCAAACACATCGACGGAGAGGTGTCTGCTTATTTAAGTTATTAATTATATATTGCGATTTATATTACTTCTTACGTTATTTTCAAATAACATGGGTTACTTATTCTGCCCAATTTATGTATCAATGATAGAATTACGAGAGTCCATCAAATTTTTATGTCATTTAAATTTTTATTTGTTACTAATTGTGATTTATTATTTTTTTACGTAATTTTTAAATGAATAAATTAGAAATTGTAATACAAGCAAATTAAAATGGAGAAAGTACAAAATTCCATAAATATCAGCAGGGATATCGACTACGAGCTAGTTGCTTCTGTCAGCTTCTACTCAATAAAAGTCTTCTCTCAAGCCCTAAAATGCTATAACCAAGGACAATTTCCATATAAAGTTGTTGTTAGTAGTGTCACCCCAAGGCCGGAGCAACACCTTAACAAGGGTGGACAGATGAACAACCTTTGTCAAAATATTTTTGCGATTATATATATTAAATATCAATATTTTTGAATATATACTAATTGTTGAATACCTTTGACCTACTAAATAAGGATATCCTAGTGGTTAAGGAGGTGTTTTATTTTTAAAAAAAAACTTAGTTCCATTTTTTAAGTTAAAAAAGAGAAGACAAGTGACGAAAATCTGAGCATTTTTAATTGTCCAAAAGTATCAACATCCTAATGAAAATTCTGGCTCCGCTATTGTGCCACACCACATTCCTCCTTTATTCTCATAATATTTATATGACAATATTTGACGTAGACATCCTTTCACTCTTTTAGCCATGCCATCCAAACATGAGCTCCTCCTCATATCCAAGAGACCAAGATACGAACTCTTGCATGTTCATAAGTTGAACTTTTGACTCTGAAGACTTACCAAGGGTGAGGTTATGTAATCATCAATAATGAAAGAGTTAGACTTGAAATTTAATGACTAGAAAATTCTAGGCTAGGCCAGTCTTAGATAAAATCTGGGAGAGGCAAGGTCTAGGAAAATCCAGAAAGGGATGGAGTGATATGTCTGAGCTCAAATCGCGCTTTCTAGTAGATTAGACATCTAGAAATTCATAGTATCTTTTGAAATTGAATTATGGTGAGTAAAACTTCGGTATCAAATCTGACATGAAGGGATTAGTTTAGAAAGTCAAGATTTAAATGTGTGTTGCGAAATAAGGGTTAGGGAGAAGGATTTACAAGTCTCTAGTGCAAGTCTCTATAACAGGTGTCACGCTGTGAAAGTGGGATGAATTAATTACCACTATAATAGGTGGCTCACTATGGTGATGCCAGTATAATAGGTTAATTTTCTATAGTAGGGTTAGTGTTTTATGTCAAGTTCTCAAAGTTCGGGTTTTGACTTGATTTTGTGACTTTTTTGAGACACGTGGTATCTAAGAAGGATATTCAGGTAGAACCAGTCAAGATTGAGGTAGTTAGAGGTTGGACCATACCTACATCAGTTACTGAGATCCGAACTTTTGTGGGACTTGCAGGCTATGATAGATGATTTGTGCAGAGCTTCTCCACTATTGCATCTCCTTGACCAGATTGACTCAGCAGTCTGTGAGCTTCCAGTGGTTTGATGAGTGTGAGGAGAGATTTCAAAAATTCAAGATCTTGTTGACTTCGGCTCCTGTTTTGGGTTTACCAGAGGAAGGTGTTGACTTTACTATTTATTGTGATGCTTTTAGAGTTGGGTTTAGTGGTGTTCTAATGTAGAAATATATGGCGATCGCCTATGCTTCCAAACAATTGAAGACCATGAGAGGAACTTTCCTATCCATGTTTAGAGTTGAAAGTTGTAGTGTTTGTGCTTCAGCTATGACGACATTATCTATATAAAGTTCATAGTGAGATCTTCACAGATCATCGGAGTCTTCACTATATCTTCAGTTGGAGGGATCTGAAGTTGAGGCAACATAGATGAATTGATATACTGGAGGACTACAACATTACCATCATGTATCATCCAAGTAAGGCCAATATGGTGACCAATGCTTTGAGAAAGAAGTCTTCTAGCATGGGAAGTGTTGCCACTATTAATGTGTAGAAAAGGTCATTGGCTAGAGACATTCATAGGTTAGCAAATAGTCTTATCCAGTTATAGACTTCTGGGGAGACATGTGGTTTGATTTCTTTTAGTGAGGATCGTTCTTCCATAGTTGAGCAGATTCATAAGCGTCAGTTTGATGACGAGAAGTTATGTCTCATTTGAGACAAAGTGATGAGAAGGTAAGTCAAGGAGGTTGTCCTTGATTCTGATGGTGTCTTAAGGATTGGGACAGGAACTGTGTGCCTAAAGTAGGCGAGTTGATTAGATTGATTCTTGAGGAGGTCCATTATTCCCGATATTCCATTCATCTTAGGCGGCGAAGTTGTATCATGATCTGATGCATCCATCATTTGTGGTGTTGAATGAAAAGGTATATTTTAGATTTTGTTTCAAGGTGTTTGACTTGCTAACAGGTCAAGTGTAAAAAAACAAGTGGCTTAGAGTGACATCTTAGAGGATGTTTATTCCTACTTGAAAGTGGAAACAAATCACTATGAACTTTATTGTGACTACCTACCACCAGGTGTGTTTATGATTCTATTTAGGTGATTGTGGACAGGCTGACCAAGTCCGTTCATTTCATCCTGATTAGGTGAACTTTACAATAGAGAAGTTAGTTGAGCCTTATATTTGTTAGATTGTGCAACTACATGGTGTCTCAATTTTTATTGTCGTTGATTGAGGTTCTTTGTTCACTTTCAATTTCTGAAAGGCATTACATCATGACTTGAGTACTAGGTTAGATATGAGTACAAATTTTCATCCTAATACAGATGACCAATTTAAGCGGACGATTCACGTGTTAGAGGACATGCTTTGAGCTGGTGTGATTGATTTTTGTTCTAGATGGGATATAAATTTTCCCTTAGGAGAGTTTGCCTACAACAACAATTATCATTTTTGTCACGACTAGGGAGCACCCTCTAGATGTAACCGACGTCGTCATCCTCGAAGAGGACTAAGACTAGCCTTTTAGCATTCATCCTTACATTTCATAGGTCAAAAAGTGCAAAAAATTTAAGAAACTTTTCTTATACATTGAGGTTTACATAGACCTCTGTTTATCTTAGATATATACTTATGGATTTTATTTAGACTCATCGCATAGGAAGCTTACATAGGCTTCTCGATTAGTTAACATAACCAACATATAAGGAATTAGTCTAATAATATTGTCTCACATTAAACCATCTAAATGAAGTACAATATTTAGGCATAACACATACACAAGTACATATTTCCACATAGGGCTTACAACAATGTCTTCAAGAATAAGGAAGAAACGAATGTCTTTAGACTATAACAACACTACTACTATGGTAGATCAAAAGGCACCATCCTCAACTTGGAGGACTCACCAACTACTTGGAGGAAGAACTCCAAGTATCCTTGCAAAGTGGCCTAGAAGCTCTTCAATGGCCGGAACCTACAATGTTGGGGAAAAAGAGAAGAAATATGGGTTAGTACAAAACACATGTACTAAGTATGGCTCCTATGCATAAAATCATTAATGCATGAGAAAAGACACAATTTAGTCAAAACCATGTTTTATGTTCAATAACTCATCATATGCATATATAGAACATTATAAGTTAACCAAACATGATATTAACCCAACACACAAGCAACTAAAGCAATACTTGTGCAATGCCAATAATAGGACCCCATAACCCTATCCAAACCTAAGCATCACATTAAGTCACTTACAACTTGAATACAACATAATCTCATACTTTATCATAACATGTTTGATTCATAAGTTTATATGAATCTTAATATACATAACATGCAACCAACTTTATCATACAACCCATTACTAGATTCATCCCTTAGGATCCAACATGTCTAATAAGTAAGAGAAGTCCCATACCCTCCCTAACCCTATGAAGAAACTTTTAAGACAAATCCTAATAGTAGTTCACATATTTGACTTATTCATTTACCTTTTTATATTAGGGAAGATAGTGCAATGACCAATACGAGATCATGTGAGCTACATGGAATACAGTGTTCTCCTCCCACACCGAAAAGAGGGGGTTAATACTTTCTCTAAGGTGTAACCAAATCTTACATAGCTATCTAGGTGGATCCACTAAGCTATAATCCTATGTGGACACATAGTTAAGGGTCAAGGAGATTGTTACTATAAACCTTGACTTACTAACGTGGAGATTTCCATCTCATGAGACAACACATATCTTGAGAATTCGGACTTACTAAATGTGAAGACACCCATGTGGGAGGCCGAACTTACTAAACGTGACACCTTCATCTCATTTATATGCCCATTCGTTGCTAAACATCTATTCCCTTTAGTAATCATCATACATCTTCATACAAAATCACATTAGTCTCTTCTAGGCTCCATGTGAACAATTCATCATAATAGCTCATAGTTATTCATAAGTGAGGACTACCCTTTCACTTTAGAATACAACATACAAGTGAGTAAACCTTTCACTCAACATTTTATCATAACGATAAAAAGTTACATTCAATCATATAATGATCATATCTTAACATGCTTGCATACTTCATAGTTAATCCAATAGTCTAGGGTTAAGGATGAGGAATACTTGTTATCAACATCACAACCACACATTAGACATAGAATCATTACAATCTCATGTTTCATAATCAAATTCAAGAAGAATCAATCTTCATACCTTATTGCCCTTTTCATTGCCTTCATACTTCAATTACCAATAATTACATAGTAAATGCATAAACAAGGTAAATTCAAGAATTAATACATAGTAATTACTATTCTACACATTCATATAATCCTTATCTTTTACAATTTATATAGAATTACAAGACATAGTGAGTGTAGGGAAGAACAAGGGGTTAAAAGGGGCAACCTTGATTGATTAACAACAATTAACCATTATTACGCAGTTTAACAATGATAAAAGACTACAATTCATCATAATTGATTAACAATTTTGTTTTGAAAAGACAACCCATGTCTAGATTGAAACCTTAGTTTTGGGGAAGTTGAAAATCATCTTTGAAAGGGCCTCTTGGGGAAAGGAATTCCAAGAGTGAAAGAAACCAAACCATAGTGATGATTTTGCCACGAATTTAAGATGAAAACCTTGGTGAATTCGTCCTTGAATTGGAGATCTAGTGTTCTTCAATGGAGGTTGAAGTTTGGGAAAGAGAGAGACTCAAAAGATGTGAGTTTGGGAATTGTCGGATGTTGGGTTAGTTTAATGAGGATTAGGTCTTTATATAGTCCCTTAACTAACTTAATTAGACACCCCCTAACCCTTAATTAACCACCTAAGCAACTAACTAATTAATTCCCTCACTTAAAACTCGACAGACCAAAACCAGACCCTGACCTATGTTCGTAGATCAGTTGACACCCCGTACTGCATAACCGTCGATTGTGACAGAGACTGATCTTTTGGAACAGTTTGGGATTTTGGATAAGTCTTCACCTACGGAACCATCGACGGCTCGTCGATCAATCGACGGCCCGTCGTTTGGTTCGTAGGCAGACACTGTCATTTGACAACTTTTGGGTCAATTTTGAAGGGTCCTCCTAAAGGACCCTTTGGGTGGTCCTTGAAGAGTCGTACCTGGACGTTTTGACCCTAAACACACTATAATACTTTTGTAACACCTATATACCAATTTTCATTAATTTTTGACTCTTAAAACTCTATGAAACATGCCAAGACACACAAGTGTACATTTGACAATTCATCGGACGTTCTTTGACGTTTTGACTCTAACACTTTCTAAATGTTTTAAATAACATTATTTTAATCCCTAAAACAGTGTTATTAGCCTTTTATCCTTATGTGAGGATCTATATTAAGTTTTGGACTTCCGGAGTGTTACAATTTTAGTATTCAGTGGACCCATTTAAGGCGTTGTATGACAGACAACATAGATTTCTGATCGAATGATTTGATTCAACTAAGATGGATTCACTAGATACATACTTTCTTATGGATGCTTTGGAGCAAGGTTTTATTATCTAAGGTAGACTGTTGGCAACCCATAATCAGTAAATTAGTTATGTGAATCAAAGAGTTCATTCCCTAGTGTTCATAGAAGGTGATCATGTTTGGCTCCGAGTGTTGTGTGATGAGGTTTGTAAAAAAGGTCAAAGTTAGACCTAGATTCATTGTACCTTTTTAAATATTGAGTAGAGCGGGCGAGTTGGCCTATAAGTTGGCCTTGCCACCTAGCTTGTCAATTGTGCATCCTGTGTTTCATGTCTTTGTGCTTCGAAAGTACGTGTTAGATGAGTTCGATGTACTTTCTCTTTACAGTTGAGTTGGGTCCATATTTATCTTTTGATGATGATCCTATAGACATTTTGGATAGACAGGTTCGAAAGATTAGGACCAAGGATATTGCTTCACTGGAGGTGTAATGGAAACAACATTCAGTTGGTAAAGTAATTTGGAGACAAAGTCAAATATGCATGCCAAATAACCTCAGCTTTTTTAGGCTTCATGTACTTAATTATGCTTATATCCAAGGGTGAACATGGTTTTAGTGGTATATATGTCGGTTATTTTAGAATATTTAAAAAATTTACCATTTTGTCATTCTCCATATTGACCCTGAGTCTTTTATCTTTGAGTTTAAAGTTGAGAATATTATCAGTTTTGTATTTGAAAGTCTAATATTATTAAGAAAGTGATTTCAGTATCTTCTAATGTTTCTAGGGTTAGAATAAAGTTTTGTTGATTACATCAGTCTCAAAATGTAGAATATGATTTATGAGAGTTTTCGATTTCAGATTCAGATCCTTTTGAGGATTTGAGGTCTCAAGTTGCAAAATTATTATGAAAAATTAGTCATTGAATTGAATTTGATCAACATTTGGGGTTTAGTTGCTCGGATTAGAATTTCGAGAGTTCCATTGGATTCGAGGGTTGATATTTGGCGTAGGTGAGATTTCAATTGATTTTTAGAGGTCTGTTTTAGCCTTTTTAGGTGTTATGTTAGTTTCTTATGGTTTTCATGGATGTCGGGTCAATGAGACCTTTGGTTCATATTTCGACGTATCTATTGAGTTTGAAATGTTGAGTGTAATTAATTTTCATATGTGGTTGTGTGTACGGGATTCCAAATGAATCCCGAGGGTCCTTTTGATGTTTTGAGAGTTGGTTAATTTTGCTATTATCTGTGTTCATTGTGATCACTAGGGGTCCTCCGCTTTAATGATCTTCACATTAGCGAAGGGGTCTTCATGGAATGAAGGCTGGACTAGTGGCAGGGTTCGCTTTAGCAAACCATGGATGGTGATGATCGTGAAAGCGAAGCCTAAGATTTTTGCGGGGTCGCTTAAGCGACATCAATGAGGATTTCTGGTCTAAAAATTTGGAGGTTTAAGCCCTATTTTCCATTTTTTAGCTCGAGAAAAATTCGTGGAGGTGATTTTGAAATGATTTCTTGTGCTAAATCATTTGGGTAAGCTTTTGTAATTCTAAAACTTTCATTAAAATTGAGATTTTGATTGGTAAATGACAATTTTTTTC
This sequence comes from Solanum pennellii, assembly GCF_001406875.1. Lineage (NCBI taxonomy): Eukaryota > Viridiplantae > Streptophyta > Magnoliopsida > Solanales > Solanaceae > Solanum > Solanum pennellii. The sequence goes on along the minus strand of NC_028637.1, from coordinate 10,224,829 downwards.
AGGAACTCGAGTTTTAAATTAAAATGGAGATTGTGAATTGATTTTGAGTCATTTTTTGAAATGATTTTCACCAATAAGTTCCTATGACCTTGAAAAACATTTTTCAGTATTGAATTTCAAATTCAAACCTTGTTTTTAAAATTGGGTTTCGGTTAATTGACCCATTTTTCAAAGAAATCAATGTAAGTATTGTTGTTTTCGAAAATTATAGTGAACACTTAATTGTTATTAATTATGTGGCTTTGGACACAACTCAACTAAGTGATTAATTAATTGAATTACGATAAGTGATCTCCTGAACTTTTTATACTAGTAGAATTTGTGTATTCCCTTCGTTGTTTGTGTGTTGACAATAATGGAAATGAGATGAAGGGTTATTGTCCACTTGATAAATCTTAATGAATTAAAAAGGGCTAAAATAAAATGGATATGTGATGATCATAATCTTTGTAAATTGCCTTGTTGTAACATTTATTTGATTGGTTGATGAAATGTTTGATAATATGAAAATGAACTTAAATTGCATGAATTGTTGTCTCTTCCGTTTGGTGTAATATTTCTTGTGTATATTGATTAGTGAATAATATGATGATACATGTAAGGTTCATTGTGCCGAGGTCATTTTAGGCAAGTGTTATGATGTTGATGTCATTTTTGGCAAGTGTTATGATGTCGAAGTCATTTACAATAAGTGTTTGTGATGCTTAGGCAATTTTTGGATAGTGATATAAATTCGATGAGAAATATTTTCGGCTAGTGATAAGATATAAATTTGATGAGAAATGGTTCCGGCTAGTAACATGACATAAAGTCGATGAGAAAATGGTTCCGACGAGAATATATTATTGCGGTTTGATGCATTTTGATTGTTCTGATTGACGAACTTTTTAAAAAAAAATAAAGCACATATATTTCCATTGAGAAAGAGATTAAATTTTAAGAAGCAGGGCTAGGTCATACCTTTTTGAGTGTTTGGTTACACAATCAAACCTAACACATGAGTGCACAAAAGATCGATCTAAGCTAAACAAGCACTAGCACAATAAAGTGGTTTAGGGGGATCATAGCTCAAAGTATTTTTTTTACACTTTATAACGCTAAAGGAAGGGCATTCCTACCTATCTATGTTGAGAATCCCTTTCACTATTCTAGGAATGGTTTTGAAGTAAGAATAGACTTTTACATGAGTAAGTGAGTGACTTAGGGAAACTAATTTTTCAGAAATTTTATTAGCTTCTCTGAAGTAATGTTGAGTAGGAATATCATGTATGTCTATAAGATTCTTTTTCTTTTTGACCGTGTCTTCGATTCTCCAGGGGATTTCCTAGATATCGATGGTGAAATTCAGTAGCAATAATGAATCTACCTCAACAATGATATAACTAAAACCATTAAGTATGCACTATTTCAAACCAAAAAAAAAAGGCGACAACTTCAGCTTGGTTGGTGGTTTCATGGCCTAGGGGAAAGCTGAAGGCCATGATGACTCTTCCTTGATAATCCCTAAGTACACCCCCACCACAAGTTCCATTAATGTAGGATTAATCAGTGTTTAATTTAAGAACAAGTGAAGAGAGTTTAATCCACTTGACCACCTTAACGATCTTCTCACCTAGATCTACTTGTTAATTGTGATTCATGCGAGTGATATTTGTGAATAATCTACTTGATACTTGTGATTTTCATAATTGATACGTATTGATTGTTGACTTATGACTTTTGGACTGTGAATATTGAGCCTTGTGAACTCTGTATTGTAAAATTGTTAGGTTAGACTGATTTCTATACAAGTTGTAGTTTGAGAAGGTTCGATTGGGATGATTGAAGAATTTGATTCTAGCTAGGTAGCCTTGTTTTTTAGGTTGCTTGTTGGGTGCCGTGTCGATGGTACTCACTCCTTGCTTCTACACTTGTGTAGGTTCTAATTCATCTTGTTCCTTTACTTTATGTTTTATTCTACTTGAGAAGCAAAGACATTGAGACTTTTATTTATCTTTCGAAATTTCATTTTTACAACAGTGATTTGTACAAGTGACAACCTGGTTTTTGGGTGTTAATAGAAAGAATAAGTTTTCCGCTTTTATCTTGTTCTTATTTTATCTTTTCACATTTTCGCCGGGTTAAGGTTGACTTGTCTTGATATGATAGACAAGTGTCATCACATCCATTTTTTGATCATGGCATGCCATATCATCTATTATTATTCTTTATTTTCTTTCATTAATATATATGTGTCTCTTTGACCTCACTAATTCTATTGAACCATTTTCTCGATAAACATTTAGGCACCAAAATTTTTGGCCCTATTTATTATAGGTATAATACATAAATATGCTTTTTAAGTTAATCTTATTTCACATTTATACCCTTTAGTTTTGGGTGTGCACAAGTAGACACTTAAACTTGTATAAAGTAGAACAAGTAGACACATGCTATGTTGCATAATACACGATCATGTATTACACATCCACGTATATCTATTTGTTCCACTTTACATATACAAATTTAAGTGTATATTTATACACACCAATATTGAAGAGCATAAATATAAAACGAGATCAAATTAAATGAGATATTTATATATTTTATCTTTATTATATTTAGTAGCAAAGTATATCACTATGTGTGAAGAACTTCAAAAAATACCTATAATCCAAGTTCTTTGTTACCTTACTTATAAGAATATTTGCAGCTTACCTTTTTCATTTTTTTAAAAACTACTCTCCATTCTATTAAAAACAGCTTTACATATCAAAAAGTTAGAAAATAGAGTTCATGTATTAAACATATACGTAGGTTTTCTTTTTCGAATAAACTAAATAAATCTTAAGACCTAACATTGAAATTTAATTTAGAACATTAATTTTATTGAGTGATCGTCCAAACTTAAATTATTTATTTGGCCTAATATATACGTGGCTCTTTAGCTTAGTCTCAAATATTTATATCTTTCAAATTTGAGTGTGCACAAGCAGATACTTAAATTTGTGTAGAGTTGAGTAAGTAAACACACACGTCCTACTTGTGTCCTACATGATAATCACATCCTACACAATATCCTATATGGTGTCACACGAGTATTATGTCACGTATGACCCATGTAACTACTTTTTGAGCTCCAAAAAGACAATTCAATGATCAATTTAATCACTTCCAAAAATAAACATATGCAAATATGCAATAATGTTTTGTCTACTCTGTCTTGTACGGAAAAACTCTAGCACTTATTTAACCAATCTAACTATTTTCATTTACTTTCTTTAATTGTTTTGCCGCATCTAAGAAAATAGAGTTCGGAGCCTAAATAGTACAAAATATTAACTAAAATTTCAAAACGGTATATAAAATTTTATATTAACCAAAACGGCAAAATCGCTGCAACAACAGCGATTTACTCCACCGAAAAAAGCAAAATCGCTGCCACTGCAACGATTTTGCAAAATGTGAATTTTTTTTAAATAAATTGCAATCGCTACCTAGGTAGCGATTTTCAATTTTTTGTAAAAAAAAAATAAAAATGGAAATCGCTGCCTAGGCAGCGGTTTCCAAAAAAAAAATTAAAAATTATAAAAAAAAATTTAAATCGCTGCCTACGCAGCGATTTTATATAAAAAAAAATTTTAATATTGAACAGCGATTTTATAAAAAAAAAAATTTTTAAATATGGATATCGCTCAGCGATTTTATAAATTTTTTTTTTTTTTAAAATATGGATATCGCTGCCTAGGCAACGATTTCAAAAACTTTTTTTAAAAAAAAATAAAAAATAAAAGCAGTGATTTTATTAAAAAATAAATTTATAATATTTTTTTGAAATTCAAATATATAGCTTATAAGAAAATATGCATTATTTTAAAAAAATTAAGAATAAGTAAGGTAACAAATATATTTTCTTTCTTAAAAAAAAGATATTATATTGAATATAAATTTAAATGATGTTTGAGTTCAAATAGAATTCTAAATTCAAATAATTAAATTTTTTTATATAAATAATCCAAAATAAAAGCGATTTTAATTTTTTATTTTAAAAAATTTAATTATTTGAATTTAGAATTCTATTTGAACTCAAACATCATTTAAATTTAAATTCAATATAATATCTTTTTTTTAGAAAGAAAATATTTTTGTTACCTTACTTATTCTAAATTTTTTTAAAATAATGCATATTTTCTTATAAGCTATATATTTGAATTTCAAAAAAATATTATAATTTTTTTTAAAATAAAACCGCTGCTTTAAAAAAAAAATTTAAAAATAATTTTTTTGAAAATTTTCCATATTTAAAAAAAAAAATTTATAAAATTGCTGAGCGATATCCATATTTTAAAAAAAAAAAATTTTATAAAATCGCTGCCTAGGCAGCGATTTCAATATTTAAAAAAAATTATAAAATCGCTGCGTAGGCAGCGATTTAGATTTTAAAATTTTAAATTTTTTTAAAAAAAAATCGCTGCCTAGGCAACGATTTAAAATTTTAAAAAGCAATCTTTTTTTTTTGGAAATCGCTGCCGATTTCCATATTTAAAAAAAATTATAAAATCTTGCTTATTTTGAAAAAAAAAATTTATAAAAAAATTGAAAATCGCTGCCTAGGTAGCGATTTCAATTTTTTTAAAAAAAAAATTAGATTTTGCAAAATCGTTGCAGTGGCAGCGATTTGGCTTTTCCCGGTGGAGTAAATCGCTGTTGTTGCAGCAATTTTGCCGTTTTGGTTAATATAAAATTTTATATACCGTTTTAAAATTTTTGTTATCATATTGTACCCTTTAGGCTCCGATCTCTAAGAAAATAAAATGTGATATAAATTGGTCCCCAATCTATTGGTGTTTTTGGCTTGAATTTAATTTAATGTACAGGTACAACTACAATCATTTATTGAAAAATCGTATTAAATCCCACATGCATTCAATTACTAGTAACGTGATGTTTGTGCTAACTAGGTACAATGATGGAGCGATGATTTTGATCGAGGCTGTTTAAAATATAAATAAGTAAATATACCAGAAAAGTTATAGAGAATTCAATATCTATATTTTATGAATATATAAAAAAATAATTTCAAACGAAAGAGGTTGGATGAACCCCTTCAGCCCTATTTATTGATATGCTCAAATTACACATCTCAATAATGTATAAAACAATCATTGTTAAGTATAAATTTTAATAACATAGGAATCGAATTTCATAGAGAATATTACTCTTAGGTGTAATTAGAGCAAATCGTTGTTATTTATAAAACAAGCGTTGAAGTGAAATTCAAATGACTTAGGTTTAGTATGCTTAACAACTAACAATTGCTTAGAGTTTATTCTTAATAAGAATGTGATACTAAGATTATGGATATATATATTTTAGGTCGTAACTCTGTTTTTTTAGACAATGACTATATAGTTTATTATGCATTATATATTGACTACTGAATGGAATAAATGCGTCTCCTTACTTTTTACATCTTTCGGTAAAGTGGTAAAGTTAAAAGATTTCATCAAAAGTATATAAAAATATTATTTTCTTTCTCTTAATTTATGTAACATTTTTAAATTATGAAAATAAATCGATTTTGATCGTAAATGTTTTATACATATTTTAAATTATCAATTATTATGACTTATAGTACTTTTACGTAGTTTATAAATATATAAATTTTATTTCAAAAATTTTAAAAATTCAATATGTAAATTATTGATCAAACTAAAATCATTTGACTCTCGAAAAAAAAAACCACATAATAAATTAATACAATAAGTTGATAATCTANTAAAAATTGTTTCACAACAACTCTTTTTTTTTTTTTATGATGACAGACTTATTAAAGAAATAAATAATTGATTAGTAAATTACTCTATTCATTTGTTATTAATTGAATTGTTAAAGTGGTTCACATTCTGTAAGAAAAGAAGATAAATATAAATTAAGCTTAACTTTTTATTTTTATCCTTATTAATTATTATCAAAATTATGATTAAAATAATTAAACATTACTTGCTATTAGATTTGTCAATATGGGATGACTCATGACTTACCTCCTTCGAGCTAGCGCATACACACTTCAAATTGGACAAAACAGGTCGGGCTGATCCATTTTTTTGTGGGCGAGAAAACAGCCAACCCAATCCATAAGTACATGGGTTGCGGGCTGTATCGAATCAGCTCACTTTTTGTAAAAGTATATTTTTATACTTTTTAAAATTAAATTACAATTCTAAAATATTGACATAAATAACTAATTTTATTACTAACTAATAAAATATAAAATTGAAACGGAAAAGGGCCTAAAATACCCTCGAAATATTGAAAATGGTATAAAATTACCCTCCATCCACCTATTGGCTCCAAAATACCCTCTCCACCAACCTATTGGCTCCAAAATACCCTTGTCATCCACCTTTGGGTTAAAAATTGACCACTTATTTAACGATTTTAAATTTTTAAACTATTTAAATTTTTTTTTCAATTACAAAAATTATTTTCTACTCTACTAAAAAATAAAAGATATTTTTTAAAAATATTATTCATTCAAAAACCAAACACTAAAATTTTTTGCCGAAAAATATTTTCTACTCACCAACCCAACATGAGAAAATAAGTCAAATATCTACTTATTTTCGAGGAAAACATTTTTCATGGAAAACATTTTCCTTCATAGCAAACACACCCTTAAGCTATGAGATTAACTACCATTCACTGACAGTAGATAAGAAAATTACATCGTCAACTCAGTTTAAGAAATATAGTAGAGATTAACTACGGTTCACTGTCACCGGAGAAAAGGTAAACTCTTAAGTTATGCCTATTTTAATTTGATAGTATAATATTAAGCATATTTAACCTTCAATTAATTTAAATATATAATTTTAATTCTATGGCCGTAAATCATATGATATTTTAAAATTTAATCAAGCCATTTAAAAATAAAGTGAATAAAAGGGCCTAAAACACATTTTAACTATTGATAGTGACACAAAATTATCCCCCCTCCTGGAAGCTAGTCGATCATTCAACAGCAGGAACCTACCTAGGATCCACCCTTCAAATACCCTAACATTCACCTTTATGTCCCATATTACTCTTCTTTTTAATGGCCCCTAATTTAAATCCAATTAATTAATAATTAATGACGTGACATTCATCTATTAATTGCCGTATAATTAACCTAAAATGATTTAAGCTTCACCCATCCACAAATCAAATCGATTTACACAAAAAACTTAATACCCAATATGACATATTTGGTTGAAAATCTAAAATAATGATGCAATTATTTGGTAAATTTAATTTGGAGAGGGGTGTATTTTTCATAGTCTAAAATTGATGTGATGTATAGGTGGTTGATGAACTGAAATTATGCTTGATTTTTAGATATATATTGTGGAGTTTGAACAGAAAAACAAATCATCCAAAGTTGGCCCCCTTTTTTTTTCCTCCTTGCAATTTTCATGAAGGAATTAATACTTTGAGCTTATGTCACGTTACCTCTTTTCACGTGTTTTCATTATAACAGAAATAACTTTTAGCGATAACAAATAATTTATATTAATAAAGAATATTAAAATTTTTATTAATATTAGTTAAATGTTATTAGAATCAATATTGTTAAAGACTTTAGGGACATGTGCTGCTAATGATCATATTTCATGTAGTGTTTTCGATTGACATATATACTACAACAAAAATGACCATTAGCAGCATTTAATTCTTAATTGCCGCTAAATATGTATTTTTAGCAGCAATTGTCACTCTTTATATATGTCCCTAAAGCCTTTAGCGACATTCGTTCTAATGACATTTAACTAATGCTGATAAAGACGTTAACATTCTTTATTAGTGTCAATATTTAATGCTGCTAAAAGTTGTTTTTGTTGTAGTGATACTATAAGTTGTGGTACATAAGTGAGATTGTTTCACCATTAATTAAAGGTCTCATGCATGTTCGAGCCCTAGATATGGAAAAAAATCTTGTTGGAAGCGCTATCCTCAAATGAGCTTTGCAGTGCGCAATTTAAATTTAATCAGAGTTCTAATGTGAGCTCTGAACACCGAGTGAATACCCAAAAAGAATGACAAGTTAAGAAGAAAGATTTGTGGTTAAAGTAAAGGGAAGAGATAATGCCACATCATTAATTAATTTATTAATTGAGTTTAAATTGAGTTCTGTTAAAAAAATAATATAAGATTTAAAGGTAGATGCTAAAAGTTTTTGGGAGCGAATAAATAAATAAAAGATAATTTTATATTATTTTCAATAACTGAAAGATATTTCCATAAACAAAATAATTTTTGATACTTCCATCACATTATTTGTGAGCACTGAGCAGTCACTTAGCTTGCATTGATTTTAATTACCACTAGTCAGTCACAGGTTTTTAGAAGAAACAATGAAAAGCTTGTAACATGAGTTCCTATTATTTAATTAAGGGGAAAAAATAAATATACCTTTTAACTAGAGCCGTCAATAAGGGCTAGGCCTGTTGGGCCGGCCTGGCCTAACCCGAGATTTAGTAGGGTTGGACTAAGATTTTTGGAGCCCATTTAAGAAAAGGGCTTCTTAGCTCGGCCTGAATAAGCCTGCTCATTTTGGGGGCTTGAGAAATATCGGTAGGGCCGGCCCGTGGGCCAATAAAAATTAATTAAAAAATATATTATAATATTAAAATTTAAAAATAAAGAGAGTCCAAAATTAAAACAATTAGTTTAATATTCCTATTTAGATATTTATACTTTTAGTTGAAAAAAAATTAATAAATATCAAGGAAAATGCACAAGTACCTCCTGACTATGACCAAAATCCCAGAGACACACCTTAACTAAACTAAGGTCTTATTACCTCCTGAATTTTTTTTTTTTTTGTAATTTTATACACCTTTTGTCTTATGTGGCACTCTATGTGACTCCACGCAATTGAAGCGCGTCGGAGATATTTCGATGCCACGTAAGCCAAAGAGTTACACAAAATTACAAAAAAAAATAAGTTCAGGGGGGTAATACGACCTTAGTAAGGTGTGTCTTTGGAATTTCGGTCATAGTCTTGGAGGTACTTGTGCATTTTCCCTAAATATTATAAAGATAATTTTTTTGTGAATTTGATTAACAAGTAGTGACATTAAGGTCTCATTTGTTTCCATTAAGATTAAGACGTCTGAATTTGAATACGCATTTAAATATTAAGATGTGCATTAAGATCTAGATGTGTAAATCTAAATAAACATCTGAATATTAAAATATTGTCTCTGAATCTAAACACTAAATTACTGGGACAGTTTGTTTTCAATATATGAATGCACATATGAAATTAAACGTTATATCAATAAAATATTATCAAAACCTTGTTAGTAAAATAGTATTTTTCATATATTGAACATTTTTTACCATAACAAGGTAATATGATTTATCTTTTAAGAACTCAACATCAAGTTACATCATTCATATGACTATTTTTTGCACTCAAAATACTTTGAGAATCTAATATAATGCAATCTAAATAGTTTATATAGAGTAGTAAATATATAGTTTAAAAAAATATTTTATTATAGAAATTTATTATTGTTATAATCAAATAACTAATACTTTCTTATTTTTTGAAACCGTGCTAAATATTATATCATGGGAGTGCTTATCAATTCAAATATATTGATTAATTTATGAAAGTAAAAGATGTACATTAAGTTAATATGAATGAAGGAAATTATAATGGCAAGCGTTTAATTAAATATTAATTAAATAAGAAAACAACTTTTATGAGTTGTTGTGATTTAGTTGAATTAAGATAGGAGTCTTATTTTTAATCTGAATAGTGTTAAGGGTGTGTTACAGATCTGATTCATTCAGATATATCCAGAACCATTAAGAGGCTTATAATTAAAAAAAAATGAACTTAATGAACCGAATCTGAATAACTAAGATTCAGTTCTTAAAAACAAATACATGAGACAAATCTGAATGATTAAGATTCAAACTCCATTAAGTGCAAACAAATGAGGCCTAACATAATGTAATATTGTTTTGTCGATATTTATGATAATATTTTTAAATTATAATTTATAATTTAATTTAATAATTATATAAAAAAAAAATTTTAAAAAGTGGGCTGGCCCGGCAAGCCTGTAGCCCACGTACTTGTGGGCTAGGCCGATCATTTTCTGGCCCACACCAAAAATGGGCTAGCCCGGCCTGACCCGTAAAATGTCAAAGCCTGTATGGGTTAGCCCGGATGGGGTGGGCTAGCCCATATTGACAGCTCTACTTTTAACAATCACAAATAATGTGAATATATTTTTCGTCATTTTTTTGGGATATTGATGTCCTTATCATCAAAAGACTAAAATATATATATCCTTCACTTTAATAAAAGACTAAATAGAGACACGTGACACAATCTTATCCAGAATCGATATCAGGTCGGTGGATAAGATTATGACACATATAACTCCATTAGTACAGAGGGAGGGTATATATGCTCAAGTTATTGAAAAACAGAGGTACCAATATTCCAAAAGTATAACGAAGAATATCTATATATCATTTACGATAGTTTCATTATTTGTCCTTTTCCCCTTCAATTAATAGTTTAAAATGTAAGAAAAATAATATCTTTAAAGTTTATGAATTATGAGTTTATTATTGAATTCACAATTTATTTTAGTTTTACAATTAAATATTTATATATAATTTAATAGATTTTTTTTAATACAAATCAAAAGTTACTGAATCCATCCAAAGAACTTTTATGTAATTCCCAACCCCTGTTTTTCTATACATGTTTATAATAATAATAATAATAATAATAATAATAATAATAATAATAATAATAATATAATTTTGTACCCAATATTTTAAAAATATATATGTCTAAACTATTTTATAGGTTGCAAAGATAAAATATTAGTCAATGAAAAAGTTTCACTCGAGCCCTAATGTACTATAGTTAATGCATATATATTAAGTAATATTAGTCTTCTATTGCGGCCAGGATATTGTCAGATCTTATCTGATGAATTTGTTCTTTTTGTTATTTTTTTTTGGAAAAGGGTTTGATATATCCATCAACTTTGTCATTTAGAGTTGATATACCCTTGTTATGAAAGTGGATCATATATACTCTTATTTGTAAACAAATGGCTCACATATACCCTTTTCCTCTAACGGAAATGAAAAAAAATAATTTTAATCTAAATTTTTATTATTTTTTTCTAAAAAATATAATTCCATATGAGTAAATTTAATCCTCGTTAAACATATTTTTTTTTGACTTTTTTCTGTTTCAATGACTAATTTATAATTATTATTTTGATAATCAAAATTATTTATGTTTCACTAATATTCTTGTAAATTTTATTGTAGATGACCAAATTTTTTCTTCGAATACGAAATTAAATTACAATACATACAAAAAAAATAATTTAAATTTTTTTTCTTTAAACTAAAGAATGAAAGACAAAAACAACATAAGAATAAGAAACTCAAATAATTATAATAAAAGAAGTCAAAAAATAATTTATGCATGAAAAAAATTAAAATATACCTTGAACTTTGATAGAAGAATCATATATACCCCTAAATAATTTTTTTAAAAAAAATTAGAAGTAAGAAATATAAATTTAAAACTAATTTTTTAACTTCCGTTAAATGAAGGGTATATGTGAGCCATTTTGTAACGGCAGGGGTATATGTGTACCGTTTGTATAACGGTAAGGGCATATATGAGCCACTTTTATAACAAGGGGTATATCAGCTCCAAATGACGAAGTTGAGGGGTATATCAGACCCTTTTCCCATTTTTTTTTCACGTCATTAGAGTACGAGCCCTTCAGAGGCTAATTGAGATGAATTATCACTAGAGCTGTCAATATGGGCTAGCCACCCCATCCGGGTTAACCCATACAGGCTTTGATATTTTACAGGTCAGGCCGGGCTAGCCCATTTTTGGTGTGGGCCAGAAAATAGTCGGCACAGCCCACAAGTACGTGGGCTGCAGGCTTGCCGGGCCAACCCACTTTTTAAAAAATTATATTTTTTATAATTATTAAATTAAATTATAAATTATAATTTAAAAATATTTTCATAAATATCGACAAAACAATATTACATTATGTTAGCCCTCATTTGTTTGCACTTAATGGTGTTTGAATCTTAATTATTCAGATTTGCCTCATGTATTTGTTTTTAAGAACCGGATCTTAATTATTCAGATTCAGTTTATTAAGTTCGTTTGTTTTATTTTCTTATAAACCTCTTAATGGGTCTGGATATATCTGACTGAATCAGATCTGTAACACACCCTTAACACTATTCAGACTAAAAATTAAGACTCATATCTTAATTCAAAATCACAACAACTCATAAAAGTTGTTTTCTTATTTAACTAATATTTAATTACATGCTTGCCATTATAATTTTCTTTATTCATATTAGCTTAATATACATCTTCTATTTTCATAAATTAATCAATATATTTGAATTGATAAGCACTCCCATGATATAATTTTTAGCACGGTTTTAAAAAATAAGAAATTATTAGTTATTTGATCGATAACAATAATAAATTTCTATAATAAAATAAAATAAAATATTTTCTAACTATATATTTACTATTCTATATAAACTATTTTAAATTGCATTATATTAGATTCTCAAAGTATTTTGAGTGCAAAAAATAGTCATATTAATGATGTACTTGATGTTGAGTTCTTAAAAGATAAATCATATTACCTTGTTACGGTAAAAAATGTTCAAAATATTATTTTATATGAAAAGAAAATATTTTACTAACAAGGTTTTGATAATATTTTATTGATATAACATTTAATTTCATATGTGCATTCATATATTAAAAACAAACTGTCCCAATAATTTAGTGTTCAGATTCAGAGACAATATTTTAACATTCAGATGTTTATTCATATTTACACATCTAGATCTTAATGCACATCTTAATATTCAAATGCGTATTCAAATTCAGACGTCTTAATCTTAATGGAAACAAATGAGACCTTAATGTCACTACTTGTTAATCAAATTCACAAATAAAATTATCTTTATAATATTTAGGGAAAATGCACAAGTACCCCCAAGACTATGACCGAAATCCCAAAGACACACCTTACTAAGGTCGTATTACCCCTCTGAACTTTTTTTTTTTTTTGTAATTTTGTGTACCTCTTTGGTTTACGTGACATCCAAATATCTTCGACGCGCCTCAATTGCGTGGAGTCACATAGAGTGCCACATAAGACAAAAGGTGTATAAAATTACAAAAAAAAAATCAGGGGGTAATAGGACCTTAGTTTAGTTAAGGCGTGTCTCTGGGATTTTGGTCATAGTCTAGGGGGTAATTGTGCATTTTCATTGATATTTATTAATTTTTTTCAACTAAAAGTATATATATCTAAATAGAAATATTAAACTAATTGTTTTTATTTTGGACTCTCTTTATTTTTAAATTTTAATATAAAATTATATTTTTTAATTAATTTTTATTGACCCACGGGCCGGCCCACTGATATTTCTCAAGCCTCCCAAATGAGCAGGCTTATTCAGGCCGGGCTAAAAAGTCCTTTTCTTAAGTGGGCTTTAAAAATCTTAGCCCAACCCTATTAAATCCCGGGTTAGGCCAGGCCGGCCCAACGAGCCTAGCCCATATTGACGGCTCTAATTATCACTCAACAAATTCTCGTGATCAGTTTATTCCACCAAAACAATTTCGTTTAAGAAATTTTCTATTGGTGCTATAATCCACCCTTTATTTTATTATGTGTATAAACTATCTTTTATTCGATACAATAAATTTTACGATTTATAATAATTAATGTAACCTCGTTTGATCATAGTTCCATCATATCTCAACTCAAATATCTTGAATTGAGGCAACATACTAATATAGGATCAATAACTAAGATTTTTAGTAAAGAAGACTTTCAAACATATCGTACATTAAATGTGCTTAAATAACAATAAGATTAAAATTGAAATAAGATAATAACTTAGGAACGAAAATTACTATTTACTCTTTGGATAGATATAATATAGTGACAATTCGAAAACTGCGTCAACAAGTATGGTACAATGTGAGAAAAGTTGAAAATAATTAGGACCATTATATAGTTGTCATGTCAATTGAGTTGTTAAAATCATGTCAATATAACAGTTAAGGACCACTCATTTAGTAATCAGGCTTAGGTTTCCCCCTTCTCTAGGACTCTAGTAATTACGTTGCTCAGATACACGTCTTATTTTTACACAATTAAATTTGTAATATATGTATTTTAGGGGAATGCATCGGTTGGTTTGGTTCAGTTTTATGTATTATCGGTTCGATTTATTGATTTTCGCTTTTTAAAGATGCTAATCCAATAACAAATCAATATGACATTTTTATTGATTTTTGATCGTTATCGATTTTTGATCATTATCGATTCGATTTTCGATTTATTCAATAAAAAAATGTCCATAAAATTAATACTATGTGACTTTTCACTTCTCTAAATGATTTGATATAGTGAAATAAGAAAGATAACGAGAAATTGCATCAATAAGAGAAAATGTAGTTCAAAAGCTATAATTACATATCATGATCGCCAAAACATAAAATGAAATTTCTTATGCTAATTAAATTACAGACCTTTACAAACTTGCAAAAGTTACAACCTACAATTATAAACTAAAACTAAAATCAAATAGTCAAACAAGACTAAAACTAAAACTAAAATTAAATATCTACAACTGTGAACCTAGTGTGAAGTTGGCATAGAGTACTCATAATTTGATATAGTTATGATGTCTAGTTATATATTAAATTATGAATATCTAATATTTAGGAAGGGTAAAATGTAAATTACTATGATTATAAACTAAAACTAAAATCAAATAGTCAAACAAGACTAAAACTAAAACTAAAATCAAATATCTACAACTGTGAACTTAGTGTGAAGTGGTATAGAGTACTACTAATTTGATATAGTTATGATGTCTAGTTATATATTAAATTATGAATATCTAATATTTAGGAAGGGTAAAATGTAAATTACTATGGTCTTATTGGGTTATCAATTTACCTAGTAAAAATCGATATCAAACCAATAACTCACTAACTTTTTTTATAAACCCTCTAAAAACTCAATAACCCAATATCCCAATAACAATAACCCAATAACATTTTTTTCAATTCAATTTATTAATAGATTTATTTTTTGCACGCCCCTAATCATATTTCAAAACCTTACTCTCTTAAGTGCTTCTTCAGAGTATTGCTAGTTTCGTCAATTAACATAAATCTACTATTATTAGAAAAACTCATCTATCACCTACTCCAAAATTGTGACTACGTTTTTGTTTTTTATTCCTCTCGTTCGGAATTGTTTGTCATGTTGCGTTTTTTAAAAGTCAATTTGACTAATTTTCAAAGTTAAATTAGATCACATTAATTTGATATTTTAAATAAAAAATTAGATATTCTAAAACTATATGAAAAGTATTATAAATTGTAATTTTTTACATATTAATATGATAAAAAAATACGTAATCAAAATTTATATAATTTAACTGTAAAAATAAAAAACACGACAAACAATATTGGACGGAGAAAGTATATAAAAAAACAGTTATTTTGGGAAAGTAGCCAAATTTAAAGTTGGTAGATTTTGTATTAAATTTGACAATAACTTCACAATATAAAGACAAATAAATTATACATAGAGTAAATGCACACACATGTATTCCCTTGCCAGCAGGATAGCCGCACACACTTCGAAAAAGTGGTAAATCTTTATTTAAGTTTTGAAATTAAAGTCACATTAATACATATTATTTGAATATTTTAAGCTATTCTCATAAACATGAAAATCTGATAAATTGTGAAAATAATAAAATTTTATTTCGAGATATTAATATATAAATCACATATTTCTATTTTATTTTTATAAATATATGTTATTGAAAACTTTTAAATACAATTGTCTTGTAAATGAACTGATCAATAATGCTTTATCTGTCCCAATTTATATTTTGTTTTCAGAGTCAAATAGTTTATATTTGATCGGTAAGTTGCGCCTAAAATTTTCATTTTATATATTTGTTAATAGTTGACAATCCAAGATATTTAAATATATATATGAAAAATCTACGGTCAAGGATAGATTTTTAAATATCGAAATTTGAAATGTGTCACATAAATTGAGACATAAAGAATAATAATAATAAATTGTTATTTTTTTTATATTCTTTTATAAATAAACCCTTTTATTATTGTATAAAATGGCCCAACATGCGATCAAAAATCTATTTAAAAAAAAGCAATTTCTTTATGTTGATCATGATATTTTTTTTGCTAAATTAAAATGATGAAAGCGCTTATTTCCACATTGATTTATAATGAAATTCAACTATTGCTAACAAAATGTTTTTATTAACTTTTCTTTCACAAACCCAACATTGGTATTCGACCATACTTAAAGTTTTAAAGTTTGATTTTGCAAATAAGCTCTATTTTGAGTAGGTATTATTGCAAAACCTCAATTACACATGGAAGAGTCAAAATATGAATTTTTTGAATGGTTTGGTGTAGCCTTTTAGGTTATGAATCTGATGCCTGGATTCAAAAACAAGAAAAATAAAGTTAATTTCTTGTATCATAGTGTATAAGAGTGTAAATGTGGCTGAATAAATATCTCATATAGATTGGTATTATATTATATTATATTTTGAGTATATAGTATTGTATATCAAGTTCTTAAATATTTTTGTAACAATAAAATATGAAAGGTCTGTATGTTATTGTATACCAGATGTATATTGTATATCAAGATTTAAAATATTTTTTAAAATAAAATATATGCTAGTTTTGTATGTTATTGTATACTGGATGTACATTACTTTCTCCGTCCCTATTTACTTGTCAAATTTTGACTTGACACACTTACTAAGAAAATTATGATTGATATAGTAATTTTACCATTTTACCCCTATTAATTGATATGATCCTAAATTTATTTAGTCACTATATTTTTCAAAGACATTAATTCAATTTTAATCAATTGAGAATATAATAGGAGAAATAATTTTTTCCTGTCTTAATTTGTCAAAATGACAAGTAAATTGAGAAATCAAATTATGAGATATTTGATAAGTAAATAGGGATGAAGGGAGTATTGTATACCAAATTGAGTTTTGGGCCAAGGAAGACCTGCACCCCAACTTCCGCCTCTGCATCTGACCATCAGGTTCACTAGGATTTGGTACTATGACTCTTTTACATCTAGTACCAACCATCCGTGGATTGAAGAGTGAAGGAGGTTAGATATCAATTTGGATCGACAAATATCATTTGGAATTAAGTCATAGCACGAACAAGGAATGAAGAAGACGACTTTTTAAAAATTCTCTACCCGCCTGAAGAAAAGTACATATGTTTCATATAGTTTTGCAAGACTCTACTAGATCCATTTTGATATCATGTGGTCAATGGATCTAGGGCTCTAATATCAACTTTGTTATTATCCTGACCCATCGTGAGTAGTACACCCACTAAAACTTGGTGGGAGAACAACTATCTAATAACATACCTATAATTGATCGACCTAAACCCAACGATTTAGATAAGCAAATTAATTTTTAATGTCTTAAAACAACTATCATAAAAAAACAATTAAGTCATAACACGAATGCGAAAATAACCACCCCTAGAAAATGAAAGTCATAGTACAAACATATTTATCTTAGTTTAGAGTACATGGATGCAACCCCAAAATCAAATGACTGAAAAAAAGTCTAAGAACAAAAAATGGAGTAAGAGAGACAAATCCATGTCACCCTGGTGAAGTGTACTCACCTTAGATTCAAATAGCGCTAGGGCTTATAGTTGAGGTCTCGAAGAAGCCGCATGAATACACCCTGTACTCAATAAAGAAAAAATAAGTGCGATATAAGTACACAATCATAGTGTATTGATAGGATCATCAGCTAGTTCAAGCTACATGAGATATGAACATGCAACTAGAACTTAGTAAATCAGACATCATACAATTACAACACAAATATAATTTAACCCGGACGGACTCATAGTTCTTACCTTGAGCGGTTATGCAGAATAAGCATAAACAATCACAACACATCATGATATTTCAATTCTCTTATTGAACCCACACACAAACTATTAGTGTACCAGAATAATACCCGATCCACTAGATAGTTAGTATGTACCAGCATAGTTCTCGATCCAATTAGAAATATGTATCGAACGGTACCCGATACTTAGTATGTATCAGAGTGGTACACAATCACTCATCAGACACACTTCACAATTACAAGAAACAGTAATTACACTTGTACACCAAGTAAACACATTCATTGCATGCGATGAACAATAACATTTCAAATCATGTCTTTTTACTCTTTCTCTAATCATATATCATGCATGCAATTCCAACGAAGAAACTGACAAGAACATATAACATAAATGAGAAACAAACAATCATCACTTACCTCAAATAAAGCCTTGAAACCTCTAAATAACTTGAGCGTTCTCCTTGGGATGAATTCCAACCTTTTCTTGATCAAAATAATAACAAACCAACAAAATCAATGAACAATGGCCTAATAATAACCTTATTATGATAGAATTCTAAACCCTAGGAAATTCGTATGATTATCCCAATCAATCTAGGGTTTTTGTGACATCAATTTAGGTCAAAAACCCTCTCCTACGATAACCACAATTGATTCTGAGGTCCAAGAATCAAATTATGAGAAATGGAAACCTATAGAAAACGCCCTAGGTAACCCTTCCTTTTCCCAAATACGAGTTCCCACATAAAAGGTCTGTGGGTCGTAGGATGGTCAACGTTCCATTGAAGCAAATCGTGAAAATCGGGAAACATGTTGAGTCCCAATATGTGTTGTACCACTGACCATGAAAATCCATATAAATTTCTATGGACTCTAGGTCGAGGCTTTATACCTAACAAATTTTAAATAATGGTGTTTTGATATTTTCCTACTCAATTAACTCCTAAACTATGTTGTTTTGAGCCTATACTATTCCTATAACTGTTTTTACCTTTCAAAAGTATCCCATTTCCTCCCATTCACTCAAACTCAAAAATTTTCTCAATGGTTTCTTCTCCAAGTTCTCTCCAAGGAGATTCAAGGATAAAAACTAGGGCTTCATCAAGAGCTTCAAGGCCTTTCTTACTGTTTGAGCTTTGATTACCAAAGGTATGTGAGAATTCACCAGTCGATCCTTTTCATACATTGGGTTAAAAATGAATATCAATCGCCAATTAAATGTCACCCTATTCTTTTAGTATTTCATATGATTCTCTATGAGTTCAATTCATTGTGCTTTAATTACTTATAATATTCAATCTTATTATGCATGATTTAACTCAATTACATGATTTCCAATTGTTTTAACATGAACTAACACCATCTCTATTTTATGAATATGATCTATGATTATTAATGTATGAATTATGATTGTGAATCTATGCATATTTTATGAAATTGGCGATCTACGACTAAATGATGTTTTTCAGATAAAACACCAATGATATGTGAAAGATTTCTCACATATGAAATACATTATTATTTAGATGCATAAATAGGTAAGTGTATTGATGAATGAGGTTATGAAATCTGGATTTTGAAAGGAGCTACTCTAATATGAACTTATGATTCGATTGGTTGCCCTTTCAGGTATTGTGACCACGATATGGTTATGACTTATCTATTCCGTTGGGACTTTATTTAGCAATGAGAGGACTTTGAAATGGAGGCTCTGCCGTTAGTAGAGGTTAGGTCTTTAGAATTAATCTCTATGTCCCAAAACTATGTGTCCCCATAGGATTGTCTTAAAAGATCAGGATAGTGGATCTACCTTAGCAATAATGAATGATATGAAGTTCTACCTTGACAAGGATATTCTCTTTTTTTTTTGTGTGTGAGGGTTACACTGGATTCCATGTTATAACTCACATAATCTTATTGTTGGTTAGTGATAGTTACCCCACAGATGAACTATATTTTCTTCAAAAGTCTTTTCGTAGTTTTTTTTATAGTTTTAAATATGCATTGACCTTGTTACGAATTATGAATTATCTTTGAAGATTTTTACTACGTTTTACTTAGTTAGGAATACAATACTTAAAGTTGATCATATTATTAACCCTACATTTTATGCATTTCCCCATACTAGTATATTCATAATAGTAATACATATTTGTTCCTATATTTTTTCATAATATAGGGTCTAGCACTCCTCCTCCTAGACATGGTTAGAATCGAGATTGCTCTACAACTTTTGTTTGGATTGGTGAGTCCTTATGGTTTGAGGACAAGGCCATTGATGCTTTATTTCTTTTATGATATTTTAATGTTAGACTTATATGTGGTGTAAGGTTTGCGTCCCAATCGCTCCTATGATGTTAGAAAGATTATGTAAGACATACTTTAGATTTTCGTATTTAGTTTCACTTTTGTACTCACTTCAGATTTATAAATATAATCTAGACTTTACTTTGGAGACGTCATGCTATTATGTCAAATTTAATAGTACATCGTCTTTAATTATTTCGTGCCTATGTCAATAGACTTGTTTAGGTCCTCTTAGGGTTCTATTCACCATGTCACACCTAGGGGTACTTTCGGTCATGACAAACTTAATATCAGAGCATCAGGTTTATAAAATGATTTTAGCTTAAGACCCAAACTATTCTTTATTTACATGTAAGATCGTATTAGGTGATTCTTGAGTTGTTCTTAGGTGTTAAGGTCAATTCTTTAGTATGGAAATGATTTGGATATGAATTAAGGTCACAAGAATCTCCTAACGGAAAGTTAAGTTGAAAGCTTCATAATCGATTAAGTTTGTATATAAGTTACTACATAGGTCAACTTCAAATGATCATATATCTCATCATATAACGAATTAGGTGTTCCATGACCTATCAAATTAAAGGTCTACGAGTCCTCTTTCCAACGCAATTAAGTTTGCCTCATTCGTAGTTCATAATAGAAAGTTATGATCGTTTTAGTAAAACTCTGTCAGAAAATCGATGTTCTATGACTGAACCTACGGATGGTAGAAATTTTGACGAATGGTAGACCATTCCTCAAAGGATTGCTGCACTTTTTAGCAACTTTCTGCACAAGTTCTACGGTTATCTTGGTCAATTCCCAAGGTTTTTAACCCTATTCTAAGTCATGTTTGAGTGTTTAACTGAGTATCTAGTTTTATCTCAAAAATTATCAATCCAAACATTCATGTATGTAGAAATTCTCCTAAAACTCACCTATGATTCCTTCTCTCCAATAAGAACCCTAAAACCTTCAAGAAAAAAAATTCAAGACTAAAGAGAATTCTTCCATCCAAGTGTTTTCCAAGTCCTTCCACTTTAGAAACTCCACTAAAGATCTTATTTTATCAAGAGCAGTCATCAATATTCCAAGACTAATGATTTCATCCAAGAAAGATAGTGTTCTTACTTGGGCTCAAGAAAAATCAAGTCTCCACAAAAGTTTTCAGTCTAATTGCTTCAAAACCTGGTATGTAAGGCTATCATAGTATTGGACTAGTTCTTCCTCATGCCCTATATCATATTTCTAATATTTAAAGAGTAATTTAGGGTTCTATCATTAGTTTTGAGTATTCTTGAGATAAGTTTGATGTTGAACTCCGAGTCCTTAAATTTGATTCCGAATATCTGTTCCTAATTGTTGAGTTGATGTATATCATGTATCGAAATTCTTGAGTTTATTGTTCAAGTCTATTTTCCTGCATGAACCTTTTGATTTATTTATTGAGAAATCCTTTCAACCAGTTGTTGTCATAAATTGATTTCCGAGAAAATTAAAAAAAGAGTTTTGAGTAGAGTCCGAAGAGATGTTTTGAGAGAGTATAAGATAACTAAGTGTTTATCAAAGATATCATTTTAAATTGAAAAAAGATAAACTTTGATTTCTAATGAGCTTTTGAGTTCAGATATATTTGAGAGCACTGCCTCTTTTAAGATAATCTTTTGAGTAATTACCTTAAATTGAGAAAGAGAATATTATTAAACATTGAGCATGATATTTATTGATTGAGCGTCGATGTGTGAATGAGTTCAGACAACTCAAAATCCTAGTAAATCATGTTTGACAACATGAGCAAATGATAATAATTTTTAGATAAATTCTTATTGCTTAGTGGATCCACTTAGTCGAGAGGTTCTATACCCCAACACAATGAATGACAGTTATAGTAGTGTAGGCGAGATGATGTATCATCAAGTAGCTCATAGTGATGGTTATCGGTTGGAGAATCTCCTAAATAGAGTTAAAAATGTATTTTTATTATATCAGTTAATATGTTGAGTTCAGAGATAAGTAAGTATTTTTGTATAGTTTTAATGATTTCACTTCTTTATTTCTTTACTTTCGATTGAGTATATATTTATATCTATTGCAGTCCTTTCATTCAATTATTTGTTATTCAGTTATATTGCATACTCGTACATTCAATGTACCAATGTCATTCAACCTGCATCTTTTATGATGCAGATTCAGGTACTTAGGATCCTCAACAACAGTCTGTTGAGATCACTTCATCCGCTTATCAACTTTTGAATGAGGTGTCCTTGCTTCCGGAGGACTCCAGTTTTGTCAGTTATTAGTATTATTTTTTGAGATATCTCGTGACACCCTTCTTTAATAGTAGATGCTTTATAGATAAACACAATCGAGATGTCTCTCAATATTTACTTTCTTTTGAGTTGTTTTACAAATTATAAGTATTGTTATTGAGTAATTTTCAAACTTTATGAGATGAGTATTTGGGTTTAACAAATTTAATTATGTTTTGAGCATATTATTGCTTGAGTAAATTTTCCAAAAAGTATTCATTCATTCCAAGGGTTCGCTTGAGTGCTGGCTACGTCTAAGGTGCAGCTCAGAGCGTGACGAACTTGGTTTCAGAGCACAAAGTTCAAGTCTTAGGGAGTCTATGAAGTCGTGTCGGTAGAATCTTATTTATGATTGTGAGGACCCTATTTCTATAAATGAGAGAATACTGACATTTACGAAAAGTTTCTATACTCTAAATCATACAATAGAACTATGTCATAAGGAGCTTATTCATACTCGTGCATTTCTCAAAATTCATTTGACTACCCCTCATACTTAAGGTGGTTGAAAAAGCAAAGCCCAAATCTTTATAGATGATTTACTCTCAAACAAAGTCTTCAGAAAGTCAAGACACTGTAAAGGGCCTTGAGAGAAGCCTGTGAGTGAGCTTAAGTGTTTGTGTTCGAAAGAATGCACTCTTATTCATATAAATCGTGCATTCGGGTTAAAAGTGAGATGTACTCCTAGACTCTTTTCTCTAAACCTTATTTCGGGAGATACCCTTTAATAGGTAGATTGGAGACAAAGATAGACTACCTATCATGTGGCCTTAGTGGGTGAGTGTTTCTAAATTTTATCTAGTTGTCGTAGTATAGTATGTGAGCGATTATATTAATATTTGTTTTCAGTACTAGACACTAAGCTTGAATTTGAGACGAATTTCGTGATAAAAAGGATGACAAAATGAGGGTAACAATGTTAGTTTTGAGATCTGATCTAGTAGGTTTGACATAAATTAGGCGAGGAATTAAGGTGTTACTTTTCGACAAAATTTGAGTGGTACAAGTGTGGTATTATGACCCTTAGATGAGAGAAATGAAATGTGCCTTAGTCATTAGATTATCAAGAGTATTAAGAGGTGTACCTGAGATCGTATGTAGTCAGACGAGGTTCCAATTAAGTTTATGATTTTTCATGTGTACCTAGATAATATATTTGAGCTATCAATATGGAATAGGCTGATTTAAGCATGATTTTTCCCCTTAAGAGTTAGATTAAGCGGCTTTATAAGCCAATGCGGGTAGCAGTTATATAAAGTCTTTATTAGAAGCCGAAAGAAGTTACGAGAACCATATGAGAAAGAAGACTTAGAAGGAACCTTAGTGCATGCGCATGGAGAATTCAGTAGCCATGAAATTAACATTTTTTGTATGTAAAGCAAATATAAACGAGTTTAGAGAGGATGGAATAGATCTATAACTTTAATATATCAACTTCAGGCCTATGGAGAGATGATAAGATGAGATCCAGTATAACAGTTGCGCGATCAAAGAAAATTTTCAAATAAAAACAGCAACATCGAAACAACATTTGAATTACGAGATAATGAGATATGGGTGTTGATATTATTAGGAGAAACTTACACACCAAAATGATTTATACTTTGGTAGAATGATCAATGATATATATACTCATACATCTTATAAATTTCCAACTTTATTACAAACACCATATCTTTTATTATTTTTCAATTGATAGAATCAATCACGACAATAGAAATCCTATATCAACAAAAGTAACAATAGCAAACGGGACCAAACCAATCCATGTGACAAGCTCCATGAATTGCATGTTCCAAATTGATACATTTGTTGTCACATTCATGAGTATCAAAGCAAGGTCCAAACCACAATATTATTCCCTTTTCACAACCAATTGATTCTACTACTTGCACATCTGTTAAAGAAAAGAAAATAACCACTTTTAAAAGTTACGATACTATTATAAAAATGTATTTCTTATGCTTCAATACATGTAACACTTTTTTCTTATTAATTCATAATATTAATTTAAAAAGGCATCTTAAATCCCATAATGACATCCTCTTATTAAATTTCATGATATATTTAATATCACAAGGTATTTTTAATAATTGAAATGGATAGAGTATCAAATATTTTTAAAATTGTACAACATTGTACTTTGGGGGCTACTCACCATTTGATGCAACAAGGAAGAAAAGGAAGAGAGCAAGAAAGGCAGAATACTGAAATTGAGACTTAGCCATATATATCTTTGAACAATATTATGTATAGGTGTGTATTTAAATTAAATTTAACAATTTATAGAGAAAGGGATAGAGTTTCATCGTGGACATAAGTAATAATGGCGGCTTGTGAAACATACAAGGACATACATTATTGAATTCTACAACATTGGAAATAGAGGAATATATTATAAAGTAGTATGTTTTTTACCTTTTGGATTTTATTGTTGTCTTCTTGGATAATGATCATGTCTTAAGCGTTTGTGATGCAATCGTGCTTGCATCAACAACATGTAATATTGCAACTAGGTTTTGTTAATATAAATCCTTAACTCATTTGTTTGGCAATATTGATAGTTCTTAGATTTTTCCTATGATGTACACAAAAGTGACAAAATAACCTAGCTGTAGTTGTTAACATAAAATATTGTTGGGATTTAAAAATTGAAAGATAATAGTAAAATAAGGTGTAGTGTGAATTTTTATATTGATAAATGATGAGAAACAAAATTGTTTCATTCGTTAGGGGGTAAGCCAATGGTGAAAGAATTTAGGTAAGAAACTTTTGAATAGTGACTTGAAAATTTTAGGCTAGGCCAGTCTCTGAAGATATTTGAGTAAGGTGAAGTCTAGGGCAATCCGAAAAAGGATTGGATTAAATTTCTAAGTTTAGGTTGACTTTTCTATTAGCTGATAAGACGATAAAGAATTTGTATGGCTTTCAAAGAAAAATATGGGTAAGTAAAACTCTCGATATCGAACTTGACGTGAAGGGGTTAGTTTAGAACGTGAAGGTTCGAAATTGTGTTATGATATGAGGACTTTTAGAGAGAATTCTGAGTTTCTGTCATGTGCAAAATCTCTAAAGTGGGTGACACGCCTCTATTGCGAGGTAATTACTGTGATTAATAGTACATTTTTTTATATATTTTTTTAAATAATATATATTACTCTTTTTGTCTCAATTTATGTGGTACTGAACTATTAATATAATATCTAGAATCACTTAAACAAATTATAAGTCTTCTTAAATATTTTAAGTTATCAGTCGCTGTAACTTAATTTTCAAGTATATAACAAAATTAAAAGGAAAAAAATTGCCTTTACACTTTTCTTTTGATTATTTTTTTTGGACATTTTGAATATATATGGTGTAAGAATAATTTCTTATTTTTGGCCCAAGTTAATTTGTGACCCAAGTAATAATATGGTGTAAGAATAATTTGTTACTTTTGGTCCAAGTTTATTTGCGAGCCAAGTAATATCATAAATATTATTTTTAATGAAGAATAAATATCATCCACATATCGCTTACTTGATGAACGTACCATATTAAGTCAAGTCATAACCTCTAAAAACTGGTCATACCTCCACCTATTAGGGTTACCACATATTCTCTACATTAATTCCATCGATGACGGTTGTGGTAACTTAAAGCTAGGTAAATGAGGTAAAAACAAATTTTCCACTAAAACTTTCTCTTTTCTTTGTGATGATATCTCTCGCATCAAGTATGTGCCCCTAATAATCTATGAAAGATTATCGTATTCACAATCTTGATTTGTATTAAAGTATTTAAAATTAGTTACATGTAATATCCGAGCCTGAATTGCTTGAACTGGTAATCTTTGTATATGAAACATTCAATATTTATGATGTACTCTATATCACATGCTTCACTACAATACTTACTATCAATGTTCCAATAATATCTATCTAAGATGATGTAAGAGACCAACACAATGTCACCTGTAAACTTGCACGATTTTTTTTTGTTACATCAATGAGAACAAAGTAAAAACAATGCAGAAGAGACTCACTTCTTTGAAAGGACGCGTACTTTGATGATAATAAAAAAAAAACTTTTAAGATCCTCTTCAATATGTATGTCTTGTTTATGGAAAATCATGAATTATATGTCCAGTTCTAGAATTAGACCAATAAATAATTCATTGTTCGGTTACAGTATTTTTTTTGTATTGGTGGGCACTAACACAGTGGCCGAGCCTTCTTTCTAGTTTCTTATGTCTTAGGTTCCCGTAGTGTAATAATTATGTTTGTTTTATTATATAATAAATTAACGTGATCGTTATATAAAGCAAAAAAATAATATGTACTTAGTGAAAAATAATTTGTTAGTCGTTAAAGTGTCTAAACTAAATAGACTAAGCTACGACCCATTAGCGAAAGATTCAATCTCAACATTCGGTGAGAAATTAATATATACACATATAATATTTATGATCAATTGATGTATGTATTATGTTTTTATAGTTTGTTAGTCACCAAAGTGGCCAAACTAATATATAAATTATTCACCTGCACAAAATTTTATGATATTACATGTGTATTTGTGTTCATATAGTTTTGAAGGAATATTGATTGTATTAAAGTGTTAAGGGAATACATGGGAGATATATATAGGAGATATAGGAAGGAGTACTAATCCTAATAGGACTAGGATTAAGGAGTACTAATCCTAATAGGACTAGGATTAGTACACAGTAAATACTAATATTATTTTATACTATTTATTTAATACTATCTGTTATTATCCCCCCTCAAGCTGAGCTGAGCGGAAGCGAACGGAAGCTTGGAACTGAGGTAATCGTGCTGTCGGCTCGGGAGAGGCTTGGTGAGAATATCAGCCGGTTGTTCTTCAGTGGGTACATACTGCACAGTCATGGTGCCGGCCTGAACTTCATCGCGAACAAAGAGACAATCGGTATCAACATGCTTCATTCTGGTGTGTAGGACGGAATTCTTGGCCACACAGATGGTTGATTTGTTGTCACAATAGAGAGCAGGAACAGTGTGAGTGGCGCGGAGTTCGCGAAGAATATATGTGACCCACATGGTCTCAGCAGCAAGAAGAGCAAGGGCGCGGTATTCAGCTTCAGTCGAGGACCGAGAGACCTTGGGTTGTTTTTTTGTACACCAGGAGATCAGGTTCGGCCCCAAAAAAACGAGAAACCCCGATGTAGATTTTCTGTCATTTTTATCATTCGCCCAATCTGAATCTGAGAAACCCCGAAGCTCCAAGTCCCCGGGTCGAATGAGTAAACCACGACCAAGAGTGCCAAAAATGTACCTGAGAATGCGTTTTAGACAATGGTAATCATGTTCACTTGGTTGATGCATGCGCTGAGCAACTCGGTTGACAGCAAACTGGATGTCAGGACGGGTAATGGCCAGATACTGTAGAGCCCCAATGAGGCTGCGGAAGTGGGTGATATCGGCAAAGGGGGTGTCGGCTCCATTCGTAGACGAAGAGACTGCCATCGGTGTTGGTTGACTGGTGCATTTTTCCAGTCCAGCTTTCTGCAACAGATCTCGAGCATATTTTGACTGATGAAGAAACAAGCCGCTGCCTGTCCGAGAAACCTCCATTCCCAGAAAATAATGTAACGGGCCAAGGTCCTTCATTTTGAAGGTAGTATGCATAGCTCGAGTGACATCCTGAATGAGAGCTGCAGTAGAGCCTGTAATAATGATATCATCTACATAGACAAGAAGAATAACTGTACCGTGTGCTGAATGTCGAGTAAACAGACTCGTGTCGTGTACGCAACACGTGAAGCCGAGTCCCTGGAGGAACGTTTTCAGACGTGTGTACCAAGCACGGGGGGCTTGCTTGAGCCCATACAGAGACTTCTGGAGTTTGCAAACATGTTGAGGGAAGCGGGGATCAACATAGCCCGGTGGTTGCGTCATGTAGATAGTTTCATCAAGCATGCCATGAAGAAAAGCATTGGAAACATCCAACTGATTGATGAGCCAATTGTTGCGCACGGCGAGTGACAGTACCAGGCGAATGGTTTCCTGCCGAATAACAGGACTGAATGTCTCGGAGTAATCAAGCCCATACTCCTGATTGTAGCCTTTAGCAACCAAACGAGCCTTGTACCTGGAAATACTGCCATCCGCATTGTGTTTAATTTTGTACACCCATTTACAGCCCACTGGGTGCCGCCCATGGGGCTTAGGTACAAGAACCCAAGTTTTCTGATCAGTCAAAGCCTTAAACTCGTCATCCATAGCATGACGCCAATAAGCATTTTTTGAGGCAACAGAGTAGGTTGTTGGTTCACTATCGGGAAGGGGTGTATTTGGTAGTATGGTAGCCTGAAAGGTTTTGGGTTTAAAGATACCGGCTTTGCCACGGGTTAACATGGGATGAGTATTGGGGGGTGGCACGGGCGGTGGTGATTCGGGGGTGGCCGGGAAGGACCCAAAACGGATCGGGCTGGAGATGTTGTGGGTATGGGGTGGTTCGGGTTGGTTGTGAGTGTGGGTGGTGGTTGCGGGTGTATTGTGGGTGACGGTCGAAGGGGTGATGAGGGGTGGTTGGGTAGTGGGTGGAGGTGTGGGGGAAGGTGGTGAGGGACCCTGTGAGTATGTTGGAAAAAGGGGAAGGACGCCAATGAATGATGTATTTGTGGAGGAGGAAATAGACTCGTAGGGAAACTCATTTTCGACAAATTTGACATGACGAGATATGTAGACTTTATGAGTTTGTGGGTCAAGACAGCGATAACCCTTGGAGGTAGGATGATAGCCCAAAAAAATACAAGGACGGGATCGGGGTTGTAATTTGTGAGTAATATGAGGGCGTAGCCAAGGGTAGGCAAGACACCCAAAGACGCGGAGGTTGGTATAATTGGGAAGTTCTTGGTAAAGGAGTTGATAGGGTGATTTGTTGGAGAGGGTGTGACTGGGCATTCTGTTAATGAGGTAGTTTGCGGTGGCTAGAGCTTCTACCCAAAAGGAGACAGGGAGATGAGATTGATGTAGAAGAGTAACCACCGTTTCAATGAGATGGCGATGCTTACGCTCAGCCACCCCATTCTGTTCGGGAGTGTATGGACAGGAGGTTTGATGTATAATTCCCAGGGATTGCAGAAACTGGCCAAAGATGTTATTGACATATTCCTTTCCATTGTCACTTCGAAAAAGTTTAACATGAGAATTGAATTGTGTTTTGACCATTTTTTCAAAAGTGACAAAGGTGGTGTATGCCTGTGATTTGTGTTTTAGTGGGTACAACCAAGTGTATTTTGTAAAATCATCCACAAAACAAATATAATAGCGAAAACCAGCAAATGAAGGAACAGCAGTAGGACCCCATAGGTCAGAATGAATAAGTTGAAAAGGTGCAGTTGTACGCTTCTCAGATAAAGTAAAAGGTAATTTATGAGATTTAGCAATTGAACAGGAGTCACAATTGTTTACATGAATGGAAGAAAAACCTAATTGAGACATTAAAGAATTTATTATTTGAGTAGACGGGTGACCCAGACGACTGTGCCACAACAGACTGTGGCCATCAGCCGAAAGAGCCACCGGAGCCACAGGAACGCTTTCTGAAACTGGGTGGGCAGACGAACTTGTGCCAGGAAGAACGTACAGACCATGCTCACAGGGGCCCTGAAAAATCACCCTCTTGGTAGTATTGTCTAGGATCTGAAAATCATTAGAGGTGAACAAGAGTGAGCAATTATTGTCTTTTGTGAATTGGTGAACTGAAAGGAGATTGGATTTAATAGAAGGGACGTGGGTAAGGTTACCTAGGTGAAAGATAGCGGTGGGGGTTTTAATGGTACCCGTGCCAGTGTGAGAAATATTAAGGGACTCACCGTTGCCAACAGTAATACCATTGGAGCCATGATATGGATTTGGAGCGTTAAGCTTGGATAGATCAGAAGTAACGTGCATGTTGGCCCCAGTATCCAACAGCCATTCAGAGGAAGGGCCGGCTTGAGATGCATAATTGGCACGGTTATCACTATTTCGGCTCTCCTCATACCGAAACCAGCAACGAACAGCGGTGTGTCCTGTTTTCTGACAGATTTGACAAGTTGGACGATCCCGCTCGTAAGTGCCCTGCCCGCCGCTGGAAGATGACTGCCCGCCGCTGCCGAAGGAGTGCAGGCTGTTGTTGCTGCCGTGCTGCTGACCGTCGTACGGCGGACGACTGCCCTGCCGACCGCCGCGCCCGCGGCCTCCGCTGTTTCTGCCGTAGCCGCCGCGGCTCCCCTGCCGGCCGCCACCACGCCCCCCGCGATAGTTCTGGCTTGCGGTGAGGGCGGTGGCCGGCTCCATAACAGCGGCTTCTCGGAGAAGAAGTTTGCTCTCCAGATCCACGTTGATTTCTTCACTTTTTAGCCACGAGGAGAGAGTAGCCAGGTCAACGGGCGTTGGACTGATGCGAACCGCCTGTTTAATGGAGGAGTAAGCTGATGGGAGCCCCCGAACGACGCACATGACGAGATCTTTTTCGGGAATGATTTCGTTCACGGTGTCGAGGGCTGTGATGATGGTGGAGACCTCGTCTAAATACTCCGCCATAGTTTTCGTGCCTTTGGTAATTGTGTGGAGACGATCACGCAATTGAAAAATATGAGAGTGGGAAATTGATGCATAGCGTGTTGCGAGGGCCGTCCACAGGGCTGAAGCAGTTGTGTAGGATCGGACGTGTTTCTGAACCGTGGGAGAGATGACCGCAATCAAACATGATCGGATCTGGCCATCCACGGCTTTCCAGGCGGCATGGGCCGGATTGGTTTTTTCTGATTTGTCCGTGGCGGTGATGACTGCCGGCGGCGGTTCTGTGCTTCCATCGACGTATTTGAGAAGGTAATTGGCCTCAAGGGCTGTAAGAACGGTGATTTTCCATGTAGGGTAATTTATGTCTGATAATTTTTCGGGAATCAGGGCATGAAGATGCCTGAGAAGGAGTTTAACGCCAGAAGGAAGTGAATCGAGAGGATCCACCTCGGTTGTCATGGCTGCCGCCGCCCAAGAGAAGAGAGGGAACGATCGGTGCCCTAAAGAGAGAAAAAAAAAACCAGAGAAAAGAAGATCTAGGTTTTCTGGCTCTTGATACCATGAAGGAATATTGATTGTATTCAAGTGTTAACCTAATAAGGGAATACATGGGAGATATATATAGGAGATATAGGAAGGAGTACTAATCCTAATAGGACTAGGATTAAGGAGTACTAATCCTAATAGGACTAGGATTAGTACACAGTAAATACTAATATTATTTTATACTATTTATTTAATACTATCTGTTATTAAGTTTGTTAGTCACAAAAGTGACCAAATTAGTATGGTAAAGTATGCATTCATAAAAATTCTCATTTATCTATGAAAGTTAAATGAAGTGTCAATACTAAAAATAAATAGATTAATTGACTTTCACTATTGCTAGAACTTAAGAATTTACCCAAAGGTGAATCAATCATTGTACGAATAGTAAATATTATGGGGTAAATTAATATTAGGGAAAATGCACAAGTACCCCTTAGACTATGACCGAAATTTCATAGACACACCTTAACTAAACTAAGGTCCTATTACCCTCTTGAACTAATTTTTTTTGTAATTTTGTGCATCTTTTGTCTTACGTGGCATACTCCGTGACTCCACAGAATTGAGGCGCGTGGAAGATACTTGGATTCCACGTAAGTCAAAAAAGTGCATAAAATTATATATAAAAAAAATAAGTTAAAGAGGGTAATAGAATCTTAGTTTAGTTAAGGTGTGTCTTTGGAATTTCGATCATAGTCTAGGGGGGATACTTGTGCATTTTCCCAATTAAAACATATATTGTATTGTCGTTTATGTTTGATTAAAAATTTTTAATTACCTATTAAAGATAAAAATGATATTTAAATTATTTAGTGTGTCGTAGTATCTACCCAAAGGAAAATTACGACATACTTTTATCATTTAACTGAATTCACATTATTTTTTTTATTTGAGCATGTATATCTGTTTTTGCAGTTATTCCTCTTCATTCGCATGCTTCGTCAGTTACCGTGTTCAATGGATTGAACTTCTTTGAATAACATGAACAAGTTCAGTTCGACTTAAGTGTGATCTATCTAGACTTGACTCTCCTGAAAGATAAACCTGTTGTCATTATTGATAAGAGTAGGGAGGATGAGAAGTAGGGTTATTCAAAACCGAACCGAAACCGATAAGCCGAATCGATAAAAAAGTTATTGGTTTATAGTATTCGGTTATTGGTTTAGCGATTTTGATAACGTTTTTGATTTTTTTTGTTATCGAGTTATCGGTTCTTAATTGTTAAAGGTTTAACAGATAACCCGATAGTAAATTAAATAATTACAATTATATTACTTTGTATAAAATTCTTGACTTAAAGTTTGATTTCCTACTTTTATTTTTTGTTGTCTCAAACACTTGGTTATTCTACAATGTAAAAGTGTTTGCTTTTGGGCAAGATGTAACTTATGAACTCAAGTGCATGATTTATTTGGTTTTCACCTTCTTTCTAAGTGATTTTCAATGTTTTTTTTTTGTATCAAATCTTAACGGTTAAACCGATAACCGAACAGATAATGATCAAAAATCGATAAATCAATAACCGATAAGCCAATATC
This sequence comes from Solanum pennellii, assembly GCF_001406875.1. Taxonomy (NCBI): domain Eukaryota; kingdom Viridiplantae; phylum Streptophyta; class Magnoliopsida; order Solanales; family Solanaceae; genus Solanum; species Solanum pennellii. The sequence goes on along the minus strand of NC_028637.1, from coordinate 10,191,559 downwards.
TTAATGGTTTTATAACGGTTTAGCATTTATTCAAACCGATAACCAATAAGCCAACCCGATAAACTTCAAAACCGAACCGAACCGACCGATACGCAGCCCTAATGAGAAGTCTTTTCATAAATCATGGGAGCGCTCTAACAAATTAAGTCTTATATTAAGGCGAATGGATGTTGCTAGCAACATTAAGAGTACTATTCGACAAATAGAAAGTTTCAGGAAATACCTGCAGTTTGTGGAAGAACATTTTTATTTTGCTGATAAATCTCTCACTGATACACCAATGGCTTAACTCAGGACCATGAAACTTGATGGATCACGTAATATGTGAAATCATATAATTGGGATGACTAACATTGAAACAATATTTTGAACCTTGAGGATGCAAGTGGATGACACCTTCTTGGTTTGGATTATTGTTAACTCGTTGCCTGTTGAGTATAGACCATTTCAGATTAGCTATAACACTATTAAGGATAATTGGGATGCTAGTAAATTGTCCATTATGCTTACTCAAGAAAAATTGAGACTTAAAAAATAAGGTCATTCTATTTATTCATGGGTCAAGGAGCTGATAAAAGACTTAAAGTGAAGGCCAACAAGTTTAAGAAGAAGAAAGCAACTGCTGAAGTTTCACAGGATGCTTACAAGGAAGTCAAGGCTGATGCATGTTATTTCTGTAGAAAGGAAGCATACTATCTTAAAAGATTGCCAGAAACGTAAAATTTGATTTGAAAAGAAAGGTATATTTAGTGTTTTTGTACGTTTCGAATCAAATTTAGTAGAAGTTCCTAATAATAATACTTGGTGACTTGATTCCGGTGCAAATACTCATGTATCAACTATGTTGCAGGGATTCACTACGATCTATACTACAAATCCAATTAAGAATATTTTGTTCATGGGAAGTTGCATGAAGGATAAAATTAAAGGCATAGGGGCTTATCGATTGATCTTGGAGACTAGACTTCACCTTAATCTATTACAGACTCTTTATGTTCCTTCAGTTTCTAGGAATTTGATTTCTCTTTCAGTACTTGATGTTTCTTGATCTGATTTTATGTTTGGACATGGATGTTTCAATTTATATAAGAATATTATTTTTATGATTTTAGTGCTCTTGTTGATGGTTTATATAGATTGAAAGTCGATAATAATTTTCAGAATTCCTTCTTTACTATACATCAAACAAAATGTTGGAATTAAACACAGTTCACTAAATGAAAGTTCTGTTTATTTGTGACATAGACGTTTGGGTCATGTATCCAAAAAATGATAAACAAGATAAGTAAAAATGAGATTCTTTTGAATCTAAATTTCGCTGATCTTGATATATGATTAGATTGTGTTGAAGGAACCAAATCAAACATACTAAGAAAGGCGTCACAAGGAGCACTCAACTTCTTGCAATTATACACGCTAATATTTCGGATCTTTGATGTTTCATCTTTTGGTGGAGAATTTTTTTATCACCTTTATCGATGATTTTTCATGTTATCAATTTATCTATTTGTTGAAACAAAAATTTAAAGCAGCGGACACTCTCAAAGTGTACGTTAATGAGGTTGAAATACAATTGGATAGGAAAGTGAAAATTATTAGGTCAGATAGGGGTGATGAATATAATGGAAAGTATAACGAATCAGGATAATATCTGGTCTATTAGCAAAATTTCTTGAAGAACATAACATATGTTCACAGTATATTATGCCAGATTCACCTCAACATAATGGTATTGTAGAAAGGCATAATCGAACACCTATGGACATGAATAGGAGTATGATGAGTAATTCCTCATTACAAAAATCATTGTGGGTGTATTCACTAAAAATCGTTGTATATTTGTTGAATAGGATTCCTAATAAGGCAGTTCCAAAGACCTCTTTTGAACTGTGGGCCGGGAGGAAGCTTAGTTTAAGACACCTGCATGCGTGAGGTTGTATAGCGAAAGCTAGAGTTTATAATCCTCATGAAAAGAAATTAGATTCTCGAACGGTAACTGGTTACTTTTTTGGTTATCCAGATAAATCTAAAGGGTATAGATTTTATTTTCCAAATCACAGTTCGAAAATTGTTGAAACTGGTAATGCAAATTCATTGATAATGGTGAAGTTAATGGGAGTATTTAACGACAAACCATGAAAATTTATGAGGTTAGGGTAAATATTCTATTGGCCATGACTATACCTCCTTCCATACTGATAGCAACTATTATTTCTCTTGTTGAAGAACACTTTAACAACGTTAAACAACACTTGGGTGAAACACTTCATGAAGGAACAAACTCACAAGTATCTGACGCAAATGAACCACGAACAATTCCATTAAGAAGATCTCAAAGAGAAAAAAATCAGCCATTTCAGATTATTATGTGATACATTTGCAAGAGTCAGATTTTGACATTGGAATTACTAAAGATCCAATTTTATTTTCACAGGCCATAGAAACCAATGAGTCTGGCAAATAAATTGATGTCATGAATGAAGAGTTAAAATTCATGTAATACAACAAAGTTTGGGATCTTGTTCAATTATCAGAAAGTTCTAAAAGAATAGGTGTAGATAGGTTTTTGTCACGCCCCGAGCTACTCCCGAGACACGGACATGGAACCTAGGACCACAAGTGATCCCAAGCTAACCCTGCTGGCATGATAATGAGCATAATAAATATAACAAACTGATGCGGACGCTAAATCATAACTAAATCTGAATGGGGAATACCCATATTCTATAACTTAGATATTTGAAAACAATGAGTTTAATACAATGAAGTTACTAACTCAACATTAAGCTGATACTAACTATGTCTGAAATAAGCCTCTAACTGACTAAAAATACTGGGACAAGCCCCAGCTAAATCTAGCAAAAACTGAAACTAAATGACTAAAGAATGAAACGAAACTCATAATTGTTGTCCTCGGGGAATGAGGACTCACCACTGAATCTGCTGAAATGGAGATCGAAAAATCGATCTATGCGTGATCTGGATGCTGAGAATCTGAAAAATCTAACCTAGCATGTGTAATTCAAGAACTAAAGAAATACATAGCTAGGGTTCTGAATTTCATGCAATAATATGAGTAATAACATGATAATCTGATTTGGAACATATATTTAATTAATTCATGAAGTTTTATTAAAGTTCTAGAAACCCTAGGCTTAATCATGAAAAGAGAATCAAGAATCTGACTGAAAACTAGGGACACAATGGGTTAAAGGAACCCACTAGTGAAATCCCACAACCTGGTGATGAAATCCACGGAAAAGTACTTAGGTTTCATGGCTGGAACTGTTGAAACTCAAAATGATGTATCTTAAGATTTAAACGAAGTGGGAAAGGTCCAAAAGACCCCTGGTAAAGTTGCTGTCAGACCAATCGACGGCCAGGACTGACGGTCCGTCGATTGACCGACGCCCAATCGGTTGGTCTATCGGTTGGGCCTGTTCGACAAACTTTTACTAAAACGAGCATAACTTTTTACTCGGAGGTCTAATTTTATCAAGGTTGGTGGCTATGAAAAGCTAATTCGATTATCTATCTGTAGGTAGGTCATGGGACACCTATTGATTTTTTGCTAAGAGTTATGACCATTTGAAGTTGACCCAACTGCATTTCCCCCTTAGCTGTCTGCTAATTCCCACGTACGGACCGTGTTGGACATCCGTAGCTCTTGTCAGAGAGTGGGTGAATGGGGGTCTCGATCGATGGTCAGGGACTACGGACCATAGCCTGACCTACGGACCGTAGGTCCGTCCGTCGACCAAGACTTAACTAATTTTTCCTGGGCTGAGATTTTTGGGAGTTTCTGACCTCATCGACGGATGTGCAAGACGGACCGTGGGTCAGGCTACGGTCCGTCGATGCCACCGTTGGTTGCACTTGAGATTTTTCTGTAAAGCTGGTTTTTTGCCTGGTTTGGATACGGGGTGTTACAGTTTTAAAGACCAAAGAAGATTCTAATGGTAATATTGAAAAATATAGAGCCAGACTTAGCTTGTTATCAAGAGATACATTCAAAAAGGAGGCATCGATTATAAAAAGACCTTTTCACCGATCTCAAAGAAAGACTCATTAAGATCTGTTTTGATTGTGGTATCTCATTATGATTTATAGTTACACCAAATGGATGTGAAAAGTTCCTTTATTAATGGAAACCTCGAGTAGGAGTTTATATGGACTCACTACAGGATTTCGAAATTAAAGAAAAAGATCAAATGGTGAATAGTCTAAAGAAGTCAATACATGAATTCCAATAAGCCTCACAACAATCATATCACATATTTATATAAAAGAGAAACCTAGGCCCGCCTATATGGTGCAACCACAAGCAAGAATTTCCTTTTAAATTTATTTATTTCCAAAACTAGCCTTCCTCTTTGATGAAAATATGTGACTTTATTGAAAACTTGTGATTTTAATGAAAAGTTTGGACTTTTAACAAGAGTTGTAACTTAAATGAAGAACTGCGACTTTTATCAAAAGTTGTGACTTTTATGAAGTTAATTTATTTCCCAAACTGACATTCTTCATTCATGAAAATATGTGACTTTTATGAAAAGTTGTGACATTAATGAAGAGTTGCGACTTTTATTAAAAGTTATGACTTTTATGAAAAATTGTGACTTTAATGAAGAGTTTCGACTTGTATCAAAAGTTGTGACTTTTATGAAAAGTTGTAACTTTAATGAAGAGTTGTGACTTTATGAAAAATTGCGACTTTTATGAAAGTTTTGACTTTCTGAAGGGTTGCACCTTTTAAAAATAGTTGTTACCTTTCTAATTAGACACAATAAAAATATGTTCACATTACCGTTTGTTTTCTATAAATAGAGTGTTTCCTCTCATTTTAAAACAACACAAAATTTGATCTTCTTCATCTACTTTCGCAAAATTATATATTTGTGTATTGTTCTCCTGTTAAGTGACTTATTGACACCACTATTTTTTTATCGGTAAGTTGGTCAATAAAATTGTTCCATCCTGAGAGGATGTAATTCTTTAAACCTCTAGTATTGGAGGGGATTAGTTTTCTTAACGGGACATTGTGCATTCAGTGGACTAAATTTTTTCCTTTATATTTCATTCTATTTTGACATATTCTGTTATGTTTTTCTACACTCATTAATATATGCTTATGATATTAATTGTTGTTTTTGAGTACATATTTTAAACTATGTTGTTTATGTTTCTGCAAAGTTATTTTCTCCGGTTATATTGAACATATACACATATAGTATGTATGTTCATTGTGTAGAAAATAATTCTTGTACTCAATTATACGAATTCATGTTTTGATATTCTATATTAAATTATCTGACTTAAAAGAAGTATATATAAGCTTACATATTATCTATTTTTACATAGATATGAAATTTCTCACTTATCAAATTGAAGAAATTCATTATGGAAGTTCAGAAATAATAATTGCTTTCATGTTCAAGCGTAATTCTTTTTTTCTTGAGTATGTCAAAAAAATATAAGTTTCTCCTAAGACATTATCACAATTGTAGAATCCATGCAACTTAAATGTTTCTTTTTACAAAATATTTTTGTATATATACTCTTATTTTTTTTATTTTCCTTTTAATGTTGATTAAAGAATCAATGATTTATCATTTCGTGAATAATTTATTTATTAGAGGTTTTTGAGTTATGTGATAATTTCAAATAATCAAATTTATGTTGGAATGTTGCTAATATTTTTTTAAGAACCTATTTTCCCATTATTTTTAATGTATGAATATTAGTAAAAAATTATTTGCAAGTTCAGTGCAATTATTATTTATGACCATGCAAAGCGCGGGCAAATTACCAAGTGATATATAAAGTTAAATGATACCGGAACAATTATTGAATTTAAGGAGATTACCGTTAATCGGTGTATATACCAAAAGTTTAGTGAGAGTAATTTTATTTTTTTGGTCCTCTATGTTAATGACATTTTACTTGCTATTAATCATTTAGGCATATTGCGTGAGACGAAAGACTTTCTTTCTGTGAATTTTGAAATGAAAGATATGGGTGAGACATCCTATGTGATAGAGATAAAAATATTGTGTGATAGATCACAAGAATTATTGAGACTGTCTCAAAGAAGATATATCGAAATAGTTTCATAGAGATTCAGAAGAAATAATTGTTCAACAAAAATAATTTCTATTAAAAAAGGGACAAATTTAATCTCATGTAAAGCCCAAAGAATGATGTAGAACGAACGGAAATAGAATCAATTCCTTACTCTTCTATTGTTGAAAGTTTGATGTATGTTTAAACTTGCACAAGATCGTATATTAGTTTTTCGGTCAAAATGCTAGAAAGATATCAAAGTAACCCTGAAATTGGTCTGTGGAAAGCTACAAAGGAAGTGTTGAGATACCTGAAACGAACGAAGGATTACATGCTCATGTATAGAAAATCCAATCACTTAGAAGTTACTAGATACTCAGATTGATATTTTGTTGGATGTGTTACCACTAGAACATCCACCTTTGGTTACTTGCTCCTATTAGCTAAAGGAACAATATCGTGAAAGAGTGATAAACAATCTGTCATTGCTACATCCACAATGAAAGTTGTATTTATGGCATGTTAAGATGCCCCAATTCATGCATTATGACCATAGAATTTCATTTCAGAACTTGGAGTTGTTGACACCATATCAAGCCGCCAAAAATTTATTGTGATAATACTACATCGATCAGTATTTTTCTCCAAGAACGATAAATACTCTAAAGGTGTCAAATGTATGAAATTAAAGTATATACTTTCAAGAAAGAAGTTCAAAAACAAAGAGTGTTACTTGAGAATATTAGAACTGGTCTTATGATTGCATATTTGTTAACAAAGGGCTTGCAACCAAAGACATTTCAAAAATATGTTCAAAAATGACTCTTGATTGTACTTATAATTGATCTATTTATGATGTTTTTACACTCTAAGCTCAATTATGTGTTTCTTATATGCTTTAATGATTCTCTTATTTTTCATAATGGTGTATACATTATTGTTCTGAGTTATTAAAGAGAAGTCTCTATGAGACATTATTGTGGACCATAATATTATATGTTTTATAGCTTATTAACCTAGTATGATAAGTTGCTAATCTAGTAGTATATATAAAGAAGTATGTAGATTAAAATTTATGTAGAACCACCATAACTCACATAAGTAGTTTGTTATAGTGTGGTATGTATGATGACATTATAAAAGAGATTTATCATATGCACGATAATATTTATGAAGTATTAATGTTATATGGTCATCGACACAAGTGGGTGAATGTAAGAATAATTTCTTACTTATGACCCAAGTTTAGTTGTGACCTAAGTAATACCATAAATGATATTTAATTAAGAATAGATTTCATCCGTACATTGGTCACTTGATGAATGTACTCGATAAATTCATAACCTCTATAAATTGGTCTTTCCTCCACCTACTAGGGTTACCACATATTTGTTAAGGCTAGGGAAAGGAGGTAGAATCAATTTACGACTAACACTTCCCCTTTTCTCTGTGATGATATCTTCTAGCATGTGCCTCTGATGATTCTATGCAAGATTATGGTGTTCAAGATTTTGATGTGTATTAAAGTATTTAAAATTATTTACATATGGAATTAAAACTTAAATTTCTTTAATTTCACTGAATTCGAGAAGGACTACCTACATATCTTATTGAAGTGAAAATTAGGTGGGCGTCCAGTTTGGACAGTTAAGAAAGTTTTGAAAGATTGAGATCTTGTTGAATACTGCATTCTATATTTTTCTGTAATTTTTTTTGTGAAAATTTGTATATATAATTTTCTTTTTCTTTTTTATAAACTATATAAAAGAAAGTTCTTCTGTTTTGTAATTTTTTTAGAAGTTAAAAAATCTTGTTTTCTGAGGATATTAATCTAAGGTAATTGCAAAAGTCATAGTGTTGATATTATTATAAGGAGCACATCATATACACCAGAAATATTATTTATAGTTGGATATAATGATTATACATCTCTTACAAATTTCCAACATTATCACAAAGTGCTATCAATTGATAGCATCAATCACGATGATTAAAATCTTATATGTCAACAGAAGTAGCAAATAGCAAGCGAGGTCAACCCAACTCCAATCCCAGTGACAAGCAACATGAATTGCATGTTCCCTGTCAATGCATTGATTATTGCATCCCTGACTATTAATGCAAGGCCCAATCCATGTCGTACTCTTTTTTTCACAACCATTTCATTTTGCTACTTGCATTTCTACAAAGAAAACAAAGTAAAAACTCAAGAGTTTACGTATAATATTACAATATGCTTCAATTTACATGACACTTTTTTTTTTACAATAATAACATATTTAGTGGATCCACATAGTGGGAATGCATCGAGGCTGATAATTGGATAGAATCTTCTTATATAAAGAAAGGGGGCATATAAATTGGGTTTTTGGTTAGCAATAAAGCTAGGGTATTGATCGAGCAATTAGTAGTCCTATCTATCCACCTCCCCAGACACAATATCTCAGTTGTTGCATAATAAGATTATTCTTATCCGTGCTTTCTTTCGTGGAAGTCACACCTATCAAGGAAGTTGGTCCGTGGAAGAGTGAAAGGGTCACCACTACTGAGGACGCCCCCCCCCAATCTTAGATAGATCATCTGAGGGTTCACCGCAATTCTTTTTTTACTTACACATAAGGCTACCCTTTTCTGAAAGCTCCTCAGGACCACCGGTCAATATCCGAACAACAATGAGCACTCACCTACTAGTAAAAAGGGAGAAATTTGACTTTGATATGAGAAAGAATAGAACGTGCTTCTTGCCGAATACCGGTAAAGACTCCTATCCTCCTCCTTGGGTTATGAATTAATTCAATAACTTCGGGCTCCCTCACTCCATTCCAAGGCAAGGGGCCTGAGAGCGAGGTCCAATGATCCTCTTTGCAATCTCTTACTTACTCTCTCGTGCGATTAACTCTCAAGCCATAGAGAATGCTTTACCGAATGCGCTAACCAACCTCTGGTGTAGGGCCTATGTGTGCTAACTCCAACTAGGAAACTACTACCGCTTGGGCACACAAGCATGCCATTCATGAAAGTCTTACCTATAGAGTAAGTAACTAAAACAAGAGAGAAATCAAGCAAGCAATTGTAGCAACACTAACTTTATATATTATCTTATATAAGATAAGCGGATTGTTTACCTTTGGGGAGGCCTACGCCCCATAGAAACTCTGTCTACTTGAGACTGTCCCAAGGAAGTGAGTGAATCAAGTCGGTGAGCCAAGTCCATTTCAGGTATGACATGTCCATTTTGCAATTGAAGTGAGCTTGAGTTTGCCCGATCATCTGTAGGATTGGCCTCGCGAGTAGGGACTTTTTTTTATTGTATCGATCTTTAAGACTAGCTCAATAGGGCCCCATACCCTCAAAAGAATAGGGGGAAGAAGGGCTAATTCTGGAAGATAGTAGGCCCGGTAGCACTATTCGCTTGAAGTAAAATGTCCCTTGCCTGCACAAGCCTAATTTATATGTACAACCCCCTATGATGTAAGAGATGTGAATCCGTCTGTCCAACAAATTTCATGAGTGTCTGAGTTTATTTATGGCATGAAATAACTCGCAGTATGATGGGTCTAGCTTATTGATATGTTCGGAATACTCTATCACTTTAGAACTCGTGCCTTAAGCCTGACCTTCGACGATGCTAGGTCTCGGGGTAGGACCTTCGTCGCCGCGTTCCGTCCATCGATAGCTGAATGTTTCAATCTGGTTTAATTCATGATCGCATCTGCAAATATCATTTTGTGGAATTTAGCGGGTCTTTTTCATTTTTCAGCCTCTTCCATTTTTAATATCAGCGAGCCAGACCCCGAAAATTCTCGGTACTTTAAGGTGGGGAAACCAATCCTCCCTACTCGTTCCTAGGTCTTTTTTTTTGTTCCAGAGGATTGGCCTCTTGCTAGCTAATTTACCAACTAAATTGGTTAGTGATTGAGGGCTACCTCTGCCCAACTTCCATAGGTAGCAAGGATAGGAAGAAGGGGTTCAATAAAAGATGTAGTTGAGGTTTTTATTCCAACTAAAACCCCTCTCTTTCACCCGATTTGAATTGAACCTCGTTCTAGTGATATTTTCTCCCCAACCTAGAGTAGCAAGGTGGGAAAGTCAAATTAATACTATGTCATACATAAGCTTCTCTGGTACGAAATGTGTCACTTCAAATAGGTTCATTGCTTCGGCCAAAAATACAATTAATCCAGCATGGGCTACATGAGCCCTTAGTAGTTTACTGTCACAGTCTGAATTCCTACTTTCAACAAGACTTTCTTATCTTGTCAAATTTTCTCTCCTTTACCAGGATGTTATCGGGTAAGCAAGATCTTTGATTGATGTGCCTGAATAAGGTTGATCAATGTTAGTTGCTTGGAGCTTTCTCTATACCTTAATTGAACTGCCCCGCTCTTAGCTCGGGTTCTTTCTTAATGAGGCGTTCCTTGTTTGGTCTTGGATTGGACTAAGTGAAAATCCTTCTTGAGATAATTGAGTGTATTCACACCTCACCACTACCTGATTGAGGTAATTAAACTATTTTCAAAAGACTCTTAGCTCAAGTGAAGTAAATCTATAATAGTAGTGGAAATAATAAATAACATAAATGAAGGCAAACATGAATACTAATAGAATACCTAAACCTAGTAAACATATAGTTGATAACAAGTACCAACAAAGTGGAAGACGGTATAATAAGCCAATACTATAGTAGACACGTTTCTCTAGACTGCCACCAAGCCAAAGAACTACATGAATAAGTTAATAGTCATACAAGGTTCAATTACATAGTAACCTTTTATCCTTATTTGCAACTTCCACATCCGTAGATCACGTCCTTGATAAGCTGAAAATATATTATATCTTGTCTAATCACATTTTCTCAAAAATTACTTAGGCCAACATGTGCGTCTCCCCATCTCCACCTGTGGTTGAGCTAGAAATTTCGCCAAGGGTGTTCAAACTTTAAAAGAGTCGATAATTTTTTTTTAGCATAGTGGGTGCACAAAAATTTTTTAATAATGAGAGGATGCACCCAAATTTTAAAATTAAATTACATATCACTTAATAACTAAATTATACAAAAACTTAAAATATAAAACTATCAATTGTATAAATCAAAACTAATGAACAAAAGTCAACAAAAACACTTTTTGCTTAAAATATACTCCCTCTAGTTCATATAAAATGCATTGTTAGAGACTTTTTTGTGTGATTCAAATAGCTGAATATTTCAAAGTTCAAGAGAATTACCGAAACTTTTTTCCATATTTACCTTTTGCTTTAATAAGATTCTTAACTATTTTACATTTTCTAAAAGGATGGTTTAGAAATAATCAAAAGTATAATAGTGGATAGTAATTTTTGATTTTATCTTTTAAAAAGAAGTTCTTGATAATGTGTATACCTAATAATTCATTTAATACAGATCGAAAATATATAAAAAACAATACAATCTTAATTCTTAGGTTAATCAATTTAAGACAAGAAACATAAAGAAGATACATGACAGCTATTTCTATGATTTTTTTTGGTTTAAAAATAAAATATATTAAAAACAAAAAACCAGCAGCAAGTGAGGATCGAATCACAGACTTCCCTTTTGGTTTAAAAATAAAATATTAATGGCAGTATAATATACTTCCCTTTTGGATTTTTCTGTTGTCTTCTTGGATAATGATCATGTCTTAATTAGCTTTTGTGATGCAATCGTGCCTTCATTAGTAACATATAATATAGCAACTCGTTTTTGTTAATATAAATCCTTAACTCATGTGTTTGGCAATGTTGATAGTTCTTGATTTTTGCAATGATGTACAGAAAAGTGGCAAAATAACCTACTTGTAGTCGTTTTACATATAATTGTTGAGATTTAAAAATTGAAAGATAATAGTAAAATAAGGTGCAGTGTGAATTATATTGATAAATGGTGAGAAATAATATTGTTTTTGTAACAAACGCTAAAATGGTGGTAGTGATTTTCTCAAATCAACAACAAACAATAGAGAGAACAAACTAACGAGCTTTGATTCATACAAAAATGAGTAATTACAATATGAAAAACACAAACAATAACAATAGCTATAAAGACGCAGTCTTTGCCTATGCATATTCATAATTCGCATAACCCTATTTTTCTCTCATTAGTCTTTATTTAGCAACCCAGATTCCATATATAGACACTTAATTCGGTGTTGGGCGGCTTTGCGAATACTTGTTTAGGCCAATTCATAACAGTTTCATGTGTTACGCGTAACTTTCTCTTTTTGTGATTTGTTTAGAAGTCACAGTTTTGATATATAATGCAAACAATATAAAATATTAATTTAAGGCAATCAGAAAAGTCAAAGCTTTGATATTATTATAAGTTGCAAATCCAATACACCAAAATTATTTATACTTCGATATAATGATTATACTCAATCACATATCTTATAAATTTCCAACATTATTACAAAATGCAATATATCTTTTATTTTTTTCAATTGATAGCATCAATCACAATAATTAAAATCATATATCAACAGAAGTAGCAAGAGCAAGCAGGGCCAGTCCAATCCCAGTGGCAAGCTCCATGAATAGCATGTTTGATGAATCCAATAGAAGTTGTTTTAATTACTTTTGATGATGACAAATCATAATCCTCATGAACCAGGTTCGTTTACTTATAAAGAAGGAAAGTTCATGACTCTTATGAACCAGGTTCATTAATCTATATATGAAAGTAGAAGTACAGAGTAAAAGAGGCGCATATTTATTTGTGGAAAGAAGGAGAGTAAAAGAGGTGCAAATTTATTTATGGAAAGAAGGAGAATAAAAGAGGCGCAGATGTATTTATGAAAATAAATAAAAGAGACAACGCAAATTATTTATGGAAATAAATAAGAAGACAAAACCTGTTATTAAAAGGTAGAGACAAATTTATTTATGAAAATAAATAAGAGGACAAAACCTTTTCATAAAAGGTTATTAATCTTATGCGTATATCTCAACAAATAAACAAACCATTCCAATCAAAGAAGTATATAGAAAACAGGTTTTTATCAACCTTACAGAGAGGCGGCAAAATATCTATATAAACAAAGATATCAAGCCAAAGAACTCAGCCTTTGCAATCGAAGAAAAAGTGAAGAAAGGCGAGAAGAAGAGAGAGGCAGCAAAGATCACTTGTGAGTTTTGTGAGTTTGTGAGCTTGTGTGGTTGTAAGCAAGAAGTAGGTTTTACTTCTTGTGTAGAGAGAGAGAATTGGTGAGTGAGTTTGCAAGAAGTGGATTTGGCTTCTTATGGAGAGAGAGTGAGAAAGTTTGCAAGAAGTGGGTTTGGCTTCTTGTGAATTTGAAGAGTTCAATTAGAGTTAATCGAAAATTGTAATTGAACAGGAAAAGTTAATAAAACAGAGTTGAGTTTTTCCTTCCTTGAGATAGGAAGGTTTTAGTTAAAGTATATTAGTTTATTTGACTCTTGTTGAATGCCTTGAATCGGACCCGTTACAGCAGAAAGAACGGGGGTCTCGCTGCTGGTCTATGGTTGAAGCTGGAGAGTTTGTACACGACAAAATCTCTAACCAACAAGCTGCTTCTGAAACAACGTCTATTCGGTTTACGAATGACTGAAGGTACACAACTCAGGGAACATTTAGAGCAATTGAATACTTTGTTATTAGAATTGCGTAATATCGATGTGAAGATCGAGGATGAAGATGCTGCCCTGATTCTGTTAGTATCTCTCCCAATGTCGTTTGAGAATTTTGTTCAATCGTTCATTGTTGGGAAAGATACTGTGTCGCTGGAAGAAGTCAGATCGGCCCTTCATAGCAGGGAATTACGGCATAAGGCTAACGGCACAAGTACGGACATACAGCCTTCCGGTCTGTTCACCAGTAGCGGAAAGGGAAGGAAAAACGGCGGAAAGAAAAATAAGCCGATGTCGAAGGGTGCAAAGCCAGATGATGTTTGTAATTACTGCAAGGAGAAGGGACATTGGAAATTTGATTGTCCGAAGAAGAAGAAGCAATCGGAAAAACAATCAGTTTCTGCTGCTGTTGCTGAAGAAGACACCAATTCTGAAGAAGACATTGCCCTAGTTGCGGATGAGCACACTCATCATTCAGATGTGTGGGTTCTCGATTCTGGGGCATCCTATCACATCTGTCCTAGGAGAGAGTGGTTCACGACTTATGAGCAGATAGACGGAGGCAGCATCTCGATGGCCAACAGTTCTGTCTGCAAGGTGGTTGGGACAGGCTCGATCAAGATAAGGACACATGACGGTAGCTTCTGCACATTGAACGAGGTCAGGCACGTTCCATTGATGACGAAAAATCTGATATCTCTCAGTTCTTTGGACAGCAAGGGATTCAGCTGGTCGGGAAAAGATGGAGTCTTGCGGGTCTGGAAGGGTTCAAATCTGATTCTGAAAGGTGTCATGCGTGGTACTTTGTATTTTCTACAAGGTTCCACGGTTACAGGTTCAGCCCATGTTGCATCGTCAGAAGTTCACCAGGAGGATATGACTAAGTTATGGCACATGAGACTTGGTCATATGGGTGAAAGAGGGATGCAAATTCTGTCAAAGGAGGATCTTCTTGCTGGTCATAAGGTTAAAAGCCTAGAGTTTTGTGAACATTGTGTCTTTGGAAAACTACATCGCAACAAGTTTCCAAAAGCCATTCACAGAACAAAAGGCACTCTTGATTATATCCATTCTGATTGCTGGGGTCCATGCCGTGTTGAGTCTTTGGGAGGCTGCAGATTTTTTGTGTCCATGATTGATGACTACTCAAGGATGACTTGGGTGTACATGATGAAGCATAAAAGTGAAGCTTTCCAGAAGTTCAAGGAGTGGAAAATTTTGATGGAAAATCAAACAGGGAAGAAGATCAAGAGGTTGCGAACTGATAATGGGCTGGAATTCTGCTGGTCTGAATTTGATCAATTCTGTAAGGATGAAGGGATTGCTCGACATCGTACAGTCAGAAATACACCACAGCAGAACGGTGTAGCTGAGCGGATGAATCAAACACTTCTGGAGAGAGCAAGGTGCATGCTCTCTAATGCTGGGCTAGATAGAAGATTCTGGGCAGAAGCGGTTAGTACAGCTTGCTACTTGATTAACCGCGGACCACATACAGGCATACAGTGCAAAACACCTATGGAGATGTGGTCAGGAAAAGTTGCTGATTATTCAAATCTGAAAGCTTTTGGTTGTACGGCTTACTATCACGTCAGTGAAGGTAAGTTAGAACCAAGAGCTAAAAAGGGAGTATTTGTGGGCTACGGAGATGGAGTGAAAGGTTTCAGAATCTGGTCTCCAGCAGAAAAGAGGGTTATTATGAGCAGGAACGTTGTCTTTGATGAAAGTTCTCTGCTTAGAACCATTGTGAAGCCTACAACTACGTTAGAAACTGGGAGTCTTGATAAACAGGTGGAGTTTTAAGTCATTCAGAACGAGAACGATTTGAAAGAACCTGAAGAGGAGGATCAAGAGCCACAGACAGAAACTGATATTCCAGAATCTATGCTATCATATATCCATCGGAGTATAGCTCAAGATCGGCCAAGGAGGGTTGGAGTTCGGCCACCTACAAGGTATGGTTTTGAGGACATGGTGGGTTATGCACTGCAGGTTGCTGAAGAGGTAGATACATCTGAGCCGTCTACTTACAAAGAAGCCATTTTAAGTCCTGATTCTGAAAAATGGTTTGCTGCTATGGGAGATGAGATGGAGTCCCTACACAAGAATCAGACATGGGATCTGGTCATACAGCCTTCGGGGAGAAAGATTATTACTTGCAAATGGGTTTTCAAGAAGAAGGAAGGGATATCACCAGCAGAAGGAGTCAAGTATAAAGCCAGGGTTGTTGCCAGAGGTTTCAACCAAAGAGAGGGAGTGGACTACAATGAGATCTTCTCACCAGTGGTCAGACATACTTCCATTCGAGTGTTACTAGCAATAGTTACACATCAGAATCTGAAGCTTGAACAACTTGATGTGAAGACAGCGTTTCTACATGGAGAGTTGGAGGAAGAGATATACATGACTCAGCCGGATGGTTTCCAAGTTCCAGGGAAGGAAAATCACGTCTGCAAGTTGAAGAAGTCCTTATATGGACTTAAGCAGTCTCCAAGGCAGTGGTACAAAAGGTTTGACAGCTATATGGTGAAGTTGGGCTATACTCGGAGCTCATATGATTGTTGTGTCTACTACAATAGGCTCAAGGATGATTCATTCATCTATCTGGTGCTTTATGTAGATGATATGCTGATAGCTGCAAAGAAGAAGTATGACATTCAGAAGCTGAAGGGTTTACTTAGTGCTGAGTTTGAGATGAAGGATCTGGGAGCCGCTCGGAAGATTCTAGGGATGGAGATCATTAGAGACAGAGAGAGAAGGAAACTTTTCTTGTCACAGAGAAGCTACATTCAGAAGGTCTTGGCGAGGTTTGGCATGTCTTCATCTAAGCCTATTGATACCCCCAGTGCTGCCAATATCCATCTCACTGCCATGTTCGCTCCACAGTCAGAAGAAGAGAAGGAGTATATGTCACGAGTCCCTTATGCCAGTGCCGTAGGAAGTTTGATGTATGCTATGGTCTGTACAAGGCCAGATTTAGCACATGCAGTCAGTGTAGTGAGCAGATTCATGGGACAACCAGGGAGAGAACATTGGCAGGCTGTGAAGAGAATTTTCCGGTACCTTAGAGGTACATCTGACGTTGGTCTCATTTATGGAGGTGATACTCAGTGCTTGGTTACTGGCTATTCTGATTCTGACTATGCTGGAGATGTTGACACAAGAAGATCGATGACTGGCTATGTGTTTACCCTTGGAGGATCTGTCGTCAGTTGGAAGGCAACTTTGCAACCTACAGTGACTTTGTCTACTACGGAAGCGGAGTACATGGCCTTGACAGAGGCTGCAAAAGAAGGGATTTGGCTGAAAGGGCTGGTTAGTGATCTTGGTCTGCATCATGATCAGGCTACGGTGTATTGTGACAGTTTGAGCGCAATTTGTCTAGCCAAGGATCAAGTCCATCATGAGAGAACCAAGCATATTGACGTAAGGTATCATTTTCTGAGAAGTGAGAAGAGAATCAAGGTGAAGAAAGTAGGAACTGTTGATAATCCTGCTGATATGTTCACAAAGCCGGTTCCACAGAGCAAGTTTCAACACTGTTTGGACTTGCTCAACATCAGAAGCTGTTAATTGCCCTGCGGGGCAACTCTGAGGAAGAGGGGGAGGCCTGGCACTATCATAGTGCGTCTGAAGAATCTGTTCGGAGAATTCAAGTCAAGGTGGAGATTTGTTGAATGCCTTGAATCGGACCCGTTACAAACAGAAAGGACGGTATACAATGTTGTTGTATTGGGCCCTTAATTATCTGTCAATTCTGTATGTTGGGCCCAAGCCTGTTAGGGCGTAGCTTAGCACTATATATAGACGCTATGGCAAACCCTATTCTGTAATACTGTTCTTGCCTCTCCATAATAAAACTGCTCCCCCTCTTCCCCGTGGATGTAGCCAATTTATTGGTGAACCACGTAAATATGTTGTCTTTGTTTTTCGCGTTTATATTTTCTCGTATTATCTCGAATTCCGCATAACAACTCTTTTCTTAGACAAATAATCAAGAACCTGGTTCTTGATCTAGGGGTAAGGTTTCTTCAATTAGTATCAGAGCAGTATCTTTTCGTTAAAAGATTAACATCTTGAAAAGAAAATGGCAGCACCACCTACCCCCAAAGAAGGAGCTTATCAAATACGACCACCACTGTTCAATGGAAAATATTATGGATGATGGAAGAATCGCATGATGGATCATCTGATAGGAGAAGATCCCGATCTCTGGAGCGTAGTCTTAGATGGTCCTACCATTCCAATGAAAAAAGGGCCTGATGGAGAAACAATGACACCTAAGGATAGAAAGGAATGGAATGTTGCTGATAAACTTGTCATACAAAATAATGTCAAAGCTAAGAAAATCTTGATCTGTGGTATAGGACCAGACGAGTACAATAGAATTTCCTCCTGTCAAGATGCTAAAGCAATCTGGGAAACTCTGCAAACTGCACATGAAGGAACTACTCAGGTCAAAAAATCTAAAATTGACAACTTAAACAGACAGTATGAATTATTCAGAATGATGGATGGAGAAACTATTCAAGATTTGTACACCAGGTTTACAACAATTATCAATGAGATCTACTCTCTTGGTGAAGTAATTCCCAACGGAAAAGTTGTAAGAGAACTCCTGAGTGTCTTACCTGAGTCATGGGAAAGTAAAGTTGAAGCAATTGCTGAAGCACGCGATCTTGACAAATTAGCAATGGATGAACTTATAGGAAATCTAATAACATATGAACTGAAGAAGAACCAAGAGAAAGAGATAAGCAGTAAAAGAAAAGAAAAAAATCAAACCACTGCATCTGAAGATTTTGAAGATGAAAATATTGCTCTTGTGACCAAGAGGTTCACTAGATTGCTAAAAAAAGGGACAAATATCTCAAAAGAGGAGTCCCCAAAGGAATACTGATAACTCTAGGGAACCACTATGTCATAAGTGTGGAAGTCTTGATTACTTCATCAAATTCTGTTCACTTTGGGCCTTGGAATATAACAAAAATAATCCAGACAAAACAAAAGAGGGGAAGGGTGATAGATATGTTCCAAATAATAGAAGAATGACCAACCAAGAGGCAGATCTATCCATGAAGAAAGCACTAGCTGTAATGGGAGGCATGTCTGAAGATGAATCTGAGGATGAGAAAGAGAATCAATCTCTTCTTGCAGTAGAGCAAGAAGGTAAATATGACTTTCTTGCACTAATAGCCACGACTGAAACCCCAAATAAGGAAAGCAACTGCCAAGCACAAGATGCTCTCTACGCACTTATGGCGGGATCAGACTCTGATGATGAAGAAGAAGATAAACAGGACCATGTTAGCGTTTCTCACACTAAAGAAAATCTTGAACTATACACAAAAAAGGAACTAGAATCGTTGCTACACACTCTTATAAATGCATATCAATCAACTAGTCATGAAAAGAAACTACTCATGGAAGACTATGCATCTCTAAGAGAACAAAACATGACTCTAGAACAACAAAATTATTCTCTGCAAAAGAAACTAAAAAAATTAGAAAAAGAACTGAAGGTTGTCACTCTAAAGAATGAAGATCTGCAAAGAAAACTTGACCTGACTAAGTTGGAAGTAGAGAACAGTATGAGATGGACCAAGTCCTCTATACTCTTCGATAGTATCCACAAGAGTCAATCCAACACAATACATGGAATAGGATTCTCTGAAACAATAAATCCTAACATAGATTGTCTCTGCTTTCACTGTGGTCTGACAGGACACAAAAGTTCTACTTGTGAAAGAAAACAAACTGCACATAAGAAAATTTTCATGTTTGTAGAAAAGGTGCAAAGGGAAAATGGCCTTAAAACTGCTCATACCACCCAAAGCTCTTCCTAGATGGGCTAAAAGGAATCTTATTCACCCTTTTTATAATAAACAAGCAGTCAAGTGGATCTTTGGTACCCAAACTAACTCTATCTAAATAAAACGGCAGGTCGCGGTGAGAGAAAAATCAAGACACTAGTATTTGGATAGCGTATACACATTACCGGAAATCAACATAATTTTCTCTCATTGAAACGAGTTAAGGGCAGAACTATAATAGGTACTAGATGAGTCTTCAGAAACAAACTCGACGAACCAATCTTCACATCAAAACCGACAACCACTCAAGGGGAAACCAACATTGTAATCACTCCTCAAAACCACCTCCATCCCAAAACCTAACTAAGAATGAGATTAAGTATCTTACTATGGGAAAAGAGGAATATTTCAAATCTATAAAAGTCTTAAGGGGGAAAACCATTCACCCTAAAATTAGGGAACTTTCAGCTATCAAAAAATTAGTGGGTTTGCTTACTGTTCAAGGGTGAGTTGATGTGTTCTTGTACACTGAGGAATTTGTTTATGATCATGAAGTAATGGAATTTTATACTAATATGAAGATTTTGGACAACTCGATAGTGTCTTCTTCTGTTCAAGGCATACGTATAGTTTTTGATAAACAAAAATTGAGGGAAATACTCAATGTACCATGTGTGGGGCTGGCTGAATATACTTAGACAAAAGAAAATAATTGTGCTCTTACTACTAAGTTCACTCAGGGAAGGGTCCATTCTCGACCAAGAAAGGTGTTGAAAGGAGAGATGTCACCGTTTCATAAATTGGTGTTTTTGTGCATAAGGGTATTGTTCCTAGGGGAGAACGAAGGCATGAGGCTACGTTTCGTTATATGGGTATTGCAAATGCTTTAGATAATATGGATCCCATTAACTGGCCTTCTCTTATCATTGCTCACATGGCCAGAATTATCGATCCCAAACGGCCTCATCAGTTGGCTTTTGGTAACCTATTGTCTAAAGTATTTAGGAGTTCTGGAATGCAACTGACGGATGGGAAGCCTTTGAATAGAAATGATATGTTTACTAAATCCACTCTTGCTGAATGTGGTCTGTTGGATGAGGAAGTTCAGGTACACAGTGCTTCTCCTCGTATTGCTGGGCCTGTTGCTTCTCTTATAAATGATCTAAATCTGGTCAAGGCTCAGAACGAGAAATTGAAAAAAAAAACGAAGTTATTTCACTTCAGAGTAAGTTGACTGCATCGCAGAGGGAAGTTTCATGTCTTAAGGATCAAATCATCATGCAGCAAAGTGACAACAACATTTGTATAGATCAGTTGCTGCAACTCCTTGCCTCTTCTTCTAATCCTCTTGTTTTTTTACAAAAAAAAGTTTTTTCTTTTATGTTCTTTTGTTCAGACATCAACTATTTTGGCTTATTATTTTAGTTATTACTTTGGTGTACTAATGCTTTATTTTGTACAAACTCTGGCTAATGGTTCATTTGTTCTTTTTGAGATGTCAAAAGGGGGAAGAGGTATATCCATATTTCCTTGTATTATAATCCATGTTTGTCATCATCAAAAAGGGGGAATTTGATGAATCAAATAGAAGTTGTTTTAATTACTTTTGATGATGACAAATCATAATCCTCATGAACCAGGTTCGTTTACTTATAAAGAAGGAAAGTTCATGACTCTTATGAACCAGGTTCATTAATCTATATATAAAAGTAGAAGTACAGAATAAAAGAGGCGCATATTTATTTATGGAAAGAAGGAGAATAAAAGAGGCGCAAATTTATTTATGGAAAGAAGGAGAATAAAAGAGACACATATTTATTTATGAAAATAAATAAAAGAGACGCCGCAAATTTATTTATGGAAATAAATAAGAAGACAACACCTTTTATTAAACGGTAGAGATAGATTTATTTATGAAAATAAATAAGAAGACAAAACCTTTTCTTAAAAGGTTATTAATCTTATGCGTATATCTCAACAAATAAACAAACCTTTCCATATCAAAGAAGTATATAGAAAACACGTTTGTTATCAACCTTACAGAGAGGCGGCAAAATATCTATATAAACAAAGATATCAAGCCAAAGAACTCTGCCTTTGCAATCGAAGAAAAAGTGAAGAAAGGCGAGAAGAAGAGAGAGGCAGCAAAGATCGTTTGTGAGTTTTGTGAGTTTTTGAGCTTGTGTGATTGTAAACAAGAAGTGAGTTTTACTTCTTGTGGAGAGAGAGAGAATTGGTGAGTGAGTTTGCAAGAAGTGGGTTTGGCTTCTTGTCGAGAGTGAGTGAGTAAGTTTGCAAGAAGTGGGTTTGACTTCTTGTGAATTTGAAGAGTTCGATTAGAGTTACTCGAAAATTGTAATTGAACAAGAAAAGTTAATAAAACAGAGTTGAGTTTTTCCTTCCTTGAGATAGGAAGGTTTTAGTTAAAGTATATTGTTTTATTTGACTCTTTTCTTAGACAAATAACCAAGAACTTGGTTCTTGATCTAGGGGTAAGGTTTCTTCAATGTTCCCAATCGATGCATTGATTATTACATCCTCCAGTATCAAAGCAAGGCCCAGACCATGTCACACTCATCTTTTCACAACCAATTGATTCTGCTTTTTGAATATCTACGAAGAAAAGAAAGTAAAATCTCACGATTTTACATATAATATTACAATATGCTTCAGTTTACATGACACTCTTTTTTATATATATAATAATAACATGTTCGGCGAAATTGCACATAGTGAGATCGTGAGATGATAGAGTATATCTACACCTAACTGCTACCTGATTGAGGTAACTAGAATATACTCAAAAATCTTTCAACTCAAGTGAAGTAAATAAATGCAGATCATATATGCAAGAAACTGTAACATCAACAACAAGGTCTGATTACCTAAACCTAGTTAACATATAGATGATAACAAGTACCATCAAAGTGGAAGACTCTATGATAAGTTTGTACTACGATAGACACGATTCTCTACACTACCACTAAGCTAAAGAATTATATGTATAAGTCCATACTCAGACAAGCTCATTACAAGAAAATTGTGAATTACATGGGGATTTTTCTGGGAATTAGTATCAAAATTCGCAGGAAACTTATTTTCATGCAAATTTTTATACTAATTCCCAGTAAAATCCCCATGTGTCAGTTTTCTTGTAATGTAAGGTTCAACAACCTGCTAACGTTCTATCCTTACCTACGGCCTCCACATCCTCATATCATGTCCTTGGTAAGTTGAAAATATGTCTCTCCCATCTCCACTATATATGACCTTTTACACCTCCCGTCTAATCAACTCTCTCCTTAATTATACCCATAATGACATCCTCTTATTAAATGCCACGACATATTTAATACCACAATGTATTTTTAAAACATTTTTATTTTATTCTTACAATTTTACAATGTTAGAAGTGATAGTATTAGGTAGAATATTTGATAGTTTGTGGGCTATACTCACCATTTGATGCAACGAGGAAGAAAACGAAGAGAGCAAGAAATGCAGCATACTGAAATTGAGACTTAGCCATATATATCTTTGAATAATAATATGTCTAAATGAGTATTCAAATGTAACAATTTATAGAGAAATTAGGGAGAGAGTTTCACTGTTAGCATAAGAATTGCCAGGTAATAATGTTGGCTTGTGAAACATACAAGGAAATACACCGTTGGAAATAGAGGAGGAGATTAAAAAGTAGCATCTTTTTTACCTTTATGACAACAAAATTCCGTTTGACCTCAAACAAGTAGATTGTCGCTAAAAAAAATTATTTATGTTGTTGTGGTGTACATTTTTAACGGCCATAACTTATTTATCACTAATATAGACTATAGAGAATTTTATGTAATTATTTTTTAACAAGGAGTTATTCTAACCATAAATTTATTATTTCGATATTTTTCATCTACAAAAAAGTAGAAAAAATATGTTTAATCATTACATAAACACATCACTTAGTTTTTAACACTACAATTATACCATAAAACATATGTTATGATAAATTATGCAAAAGATACAAAAGATTAGATATCAAGATATTTTTAATCATTCATTATATATTTAAATTATTGAGATATGTGATAATGTCAAATAATTTATTTCTGGTGAAATGTACATAAAACCTACTAAAATTTACTTTATTTTTCTGATAATAATCCGCAGTCTTCCAGGTCTCCCCCTTAACCTTCTCCATTATGTCAACCCAACCGATCCATCATTCCGTTGTACTTGGCCATGACTTCCATGAGTTGTTCATCTGCCAACTAGGTTGCAGTGTGTGTAGAAGTAGTTTCTCCCCTTCTGCTAGGAGATATAATGACTCGAGCTCCGAAGGAAAACCATCCTTGAAGCAGGGGCCGAGCACAAACAAGGGCGGATCAACGTAATTGGGGGCCTAAAATAAAATTTCAATTCACGGCCTAAAATATAAATAAACTTCATACACGTATTTATTTAAAATTTATTTTATTACACTATTTAGATGAAAATTGTTAGTATTCAATATTGTTTTTTTTAGTTATTAGTTTTAGGTAAGATTTTATCAACTCAACATTGAAAAACGTCATTTAAGTGAGGAAATTATTATATGCATTGTTAACATAAAGCTATAAGTAATGACTTAACAAATATTAAATAAACATAAGAGTTAGAGCCGTAGAATTTGACTCAAGAAGTTGATGATTTGGTATACCTCATTTTAATATGATTGTAGTAAACTAAAATTTAAAAAGAAATAAAAAAGAATTTATAATTCACTTTGTTAAAAATTTTGATTAGTAATTCTTATTTTTCACAAACTACAAAAGATGTTAAAGAGCATAAAATAATAAGTTTAAAAAAATTATACTTTTTATCATAAATAATTATTTTTTTCTATAAATTTTTTAACATATAATTTATTCCTGACAAAAACTTGGGACCCTCGAAATTAGGGGGCCTAAGGCAAATGCCTTGTTGTACATAGCATAGAGCCTTAGGTCAGTAGAATCTCCTAGCACAAAGTTTAGTTAAAAGATTCCTTACCGATTAAGTTTTGATATAAGATTCTACTTAGGTCAACTTCAAACAGTTATATCTCACGACATATAATGAATTAGGTGTCCCATGACCAATCAAACTAAAGGTCTACGATTCCTCTTTCCAATGCCACCATGTTTGACTCATTTTGAGTTCAGTGTAGAAAGTTATGCTCGTTTTATTAAGACTTTGTCAAACCGTCGATGTTCTACGACTGGACCTATGGATTGTAGAAATTTCGACGAATGGTAGACCATTCTGTGAAGGCTTGATGCACTTTTTATACGCGTTCTAGAGTTCTTTTGGTTCATTCTCAAGATTTTTAACCCTATTCTAAGTCATTTTTGAGTGTTTTAACTGAGTATATCTTTCAACTAACTAGTTTTCCTCTCAAAATCATCAATCCAAACATTCAAGTATTTAGAAATTCTCTTAAAACTCACCTAGAGTTCCTCTTCTCCAACAAGAACCCAATAACCTTCAAAAAAGTATTCAAGATACTAAGAGAATTCTTCCACCCAAGTTTTTCCCAAGTTCTTCCACTCTAGATACTCCATAAAAGATTTCTTTTATAAAGATCAAGAATCAATATTCCAAGACCTAAGACTTCATCCAAAAAAGGTAGTGTTCTTACTCAGGCTCAAGAAAAATCAAGTTTCCACAAAAGTTTTCAGTCTAATTACTTCATAATCAGATATGTAAGATTATAATAGTGTTGGACTAATTTGTCTCCATGCTCTACATCCACTTTCTAGCAGTAAAAGAATAATCTTAGGTTCCATCCGTAGTTTTGAGTGTTCTTAAGATGAATTTGATGTTGAGTTCTGAGTCCTTACGTTCTAATTCTAAATTTCTATTCCTAGTTGTTGGTTATTACGTATTGAGATTCTTGAGTTGATTGTTCAGGTCTATTTTTCAACATGAACCTTATCATTGAGATTTTATTGAGAATTTTTTAACCAATCATGGTCTTAAATTGCTTCCAAGAAAAGTAAAGAAGAATTTTTGAGTAGAGTCTGAAGAGATTTTTTGAGATAGAGAGAGAGAGAGAGAGTATAAGGGAACTTAGTATTTCCCAAAGATATTAAAATGAGAAAAGAGAAATTTTGACATCTAATGAGTTTATGAGTTTGAGACATTTTTTTAGAGCATTACCTCTTTTAAAATGGTCATTTGAGTAATTGCCTCAAATTAAGAAAGAGAATGTTTTAGACTTTGAGCATTGAGTATACATTTATAGGGAGGAGTATTGAGTATCGATATGGGGATTAGTTCAGACAACTCAAAATTCTCAAAATTCTCGTAAATCATGTCTACCAACATGAGTAAAGATCATATTTTTTAGATGAATCCTTATTGCTTAGTGGATCCACTTAGTTGAGAGGTTCTATACCTCGACACGGTATCAGACAGTTCTGACAGCATGGGCGAAACGTTGTATCATCATGTAAATCATAGTAATGGTTGGGTTAGAGATTCTTCCAAATAGAGTTAAAAGTTTATATTTATCATATCACTTATATATATATA
>NC_028637.1:10156465-10165302 GCF_001406875.1 Solanum pennellii | reverse complement strand
TATATATATATAAAAGAGAACTCTAGGACCGCCTATGTGGCGCCACCACAAGCAATGATTCTCTTTAAATTTATTTTATTTCCAAAATTAGCATTCCTCTTTCATGAAAAATTATAACTTTTATGAAAAGTTGTGACTTTTATGAAAAGTTGTGACTTTTATGAAAAGTTGAAACTTTTAAGAAAAATTGTAACTTTTTTCATGAAAAAGTTGTGACATTTATGAAAAGTTGCGACTTTTATGAAGAATTGCTACTTTTATGAAGAATTGCGACTTTTACGAAATGTTGTGCCTTTTTCGAAGGGTTGTAACTCTTCAAAAGAGTTGTGACCTTTCTGATAAGAGACAATAATCATTTTCTACATTACCCCTTTTTGTCTACAAATAGAGGACTAGACTGTGCATTCAGTGGAGTCGATTTTTTTCATTCTGTTTCATTCTAATTTTGCATATCCTGGTATGTTTTTTTACAATCATTAGTTATGTTTATTTTATTAATTGTCATTTTTTAGTATATGCTTTAAACATTGTTGTTAATTTTTATACAAAGTTATTGTTAG
This sequence comes from Solanum pennellii, assembly GCF_001406875.1. Taxonomy (NCBI): domain Eukaryota; kingdom Viridiplantae; phylum Streptophyta; class Magnoliopsida; order Solanales; family Solanaceae; genus Solanum; species Solanum pennellii. The sequence goes on along the minus strand of NC_028637.1, from coordinate 10,164,742 downwards.
AAGTATTTGTTAGTACAAAATTAAATAACAAATGTCAATTGGATATTCAAGCAAATTTTTTCTACTGAAATTGTTGAAGGTACATTAAAAAAAAGCCCTTCAAATCTCAAATTTCTTCATCAAGAACGTTATCCCTTCACATACAAGGATGCGATTTCGTGTTCTTCAGAAAATTCTCTGAGAGTTAATAACTTTCCATGCCCATATTTTTTGGTTTTTATGTTGTTATCTGTTTTTACGAAATGTTATCACTGGATAGTATGAGTACTTTAAGAATTGAAAGTTGATTGAAGTGTTAGTCAATTTTTAAGGTATCTTATTCAAAACATAGGAACTTTTATGGTTAGAATGATTTGTTATCATCAGTGAATACTCCATAGTTTACTCCCTTTAATGTATTTTGTTTCTCGATGTTTTGTTGTCTCCTTACTATTGTATTGATTTTTTGTTTGGTATGTATATAATCTGACTATGATAAAGATTTTCATCCCTTTTAATGTTTTCTTTTTCTTTTCTTTTCATTCGGCTCTTCTAAATATTTTTTTTGTAAGTTGTGATTATTTTCGTCAAGCTTAATTTGAAGAATATGAAACAAAACCTACTCTAAACAAAAGTAATATCTTAAAGATATGTCTATTAACATAGATTTGTATCCTTCATGTGCCAAGTCATTGCCGAGCATTTGATTTATCTAGGTTAGAATCTTTTTTATTTTTTAAATGTTCGAGAATATTTCTTTAAAATGAGTCTAGAATCAAACATGTTTATCGATTTGTACTTTCATAATGCAACAATCATACGTAAATATTCTTGCAAAAGTCATAAATTTTCATTGATGAAGAATTCGGAAGGGCCTTCCGCAGTTCAATGATGAATGAATTTCTATAAGGATCAACAATATAATTTTGTTGTTGTTCCAAATTTATTTTTCTCCTTCTAAATGTCGTTAGAGTAACAAATTAATAATAACGAAAAGTGGTGAACAATTGACCTCACACAAGTAGATTTGTCTCTAAAAAAATTATTTATGTTGTAGCAGTGTAAATTTTTAACAGTCTTAATTTATTTATAACTCATTTTTATCATCGATATTTTTCACATAAATCTATTTACATAAGGAGTTATTATAATCATAAAATTATAAGATTCTATATTTTTCATATACAAAAAATATATATAAAAAGTGATGTTTAGTCGCTACATAAAAATATCAATCAATTTTAACAAGATAATTATATCATATAACATATAATATGATAAATTATGTAAAATATAAAAACAATTAGATATGAAAATATTTTATAATCAATATTTATATATTTACAATTCTTAAAATATGTGTCAATGTCAAATCATTTAATGTCTTTAGAAATGTTCTAAAAAAGTACAATAATTTACTTTTTTTTTTCCCTTATAAAAGCAATTATAGGAAATATTGTTCAAAAAGATAAGCTATGCCCGCGCGTAGAGCAGGTAAATTACCGTGTATATATATATATATATATATATATATATATATATATATATTTGTAAGTATTTTTGTAAAGCTTTAATGATTTCACTTCTTGATTTCTTTACATTCAGTTAAGTATATATTTATGTCTATTGTAGTTCTTTCATTCAGTTGTTTGTTATTCAGCTATATTGCATACTTGTACATTCAATGTAGTGATTTCTTTCGACCTACATTTTTTATGATGTTCATGTACTTAGGATCCTCAACAAAAGCCCGTTGAGATCACTTAATCTGCTCGTCATCTGTTGAATGAGGTCTCCTTGCTTCAAGAGGACTCTAGTTTTGTGAGTTATTAGTATTAGTTATGGAGATTTCATGGACCTTGTCCCTACATCCTTATTAGTAGTAGAGTCTTCATAGATAAACACAGTCAAGGTGTCGCTCAATATTTACTTTATTTTGAGTTGTTTTACAAACTATAAGTATTGTTATGAGTAGTCTCCAGACTTTATGAGATGAATATTTGAGTTTAACTAATTTAATTATGTTTTAAGCCTATCATTGCTTTAGTAAGTGTTCGACTAAGTATGCAATTAGTCAAGGGTTTGCTTGGGGACCAGTAATGCTTCTCAAGTGTCAGCCACATGGTCTAGGGCATACTATAAAAGCTATCGAATAATACAAGTACTATGTGGAAGCTAAAACAGTGGATATAATCTAAATATATAAAACATACTAAGAATTTAGTGATAACTGACACAATCACTTCAGAACTCAAGTTGAATCTACTACAATGTCTGAATAGCCTCTAACTTAGTTGAGTTGTTGGGACATGTACCAGCTAACTCTAACAAAATTGAAAATTGAAAGTAAAGACTAAAATGAAGGCATGTATATTGTCCTTGAAATATGAGGATTCAGTAGTGAAGTTGTTGAATGAGGACCGAAAATTGATCTATGCATGATCCAGATGATGAGTACCTAAACCTAAATCATAAAAAAATTTAGTGCAGAGTATGCATCATTACTTGGAATATACTAAGCATGCATGATAAAGATACTAAGCTGAACAAATACATGTGAGATAAAAAAATCATAACATAATCCAAAACAAGATATAGATATGTACAAAAGTATAACTGAAGAGAGCTAAAATGAATGCAACGACCAAATGCTAATCATGAAGATAACATGATGAGTTGTAATCTTATATAAATGTTGAAAACCTGGTCAGTGAACTAAGAGTTGACTGTGGGAGCTACTATTAACCGACATAAGCAGTGTGAGGTACACGTGGAGTCTGATGTATACATCTCATCGAGAGGACAAAATATACCTTGCCAGGGGTATAATGGCATGACTGCGTGATCATTAAATCTGATGCTCAACAGAGGGGACTTATAATCCTATGGAGGCACGTAGTTCTGAGTCTATGAGGGTACACAGAACCTCAGCTCAACTCGATGCTAAGTCTACTTCAAACTGAATATGTCTATGACTGAAATGTAACTGAAATACTGAATAGCTCAAAATAAAGACATGCTAACTGTGAATGCAACAATTATAAATTGATAATGTGACATTCGAAATATGAAACATGATTATTTGTTTAATTGACCTGGTAAGTGTAATTCATGAACTAAGAGAATCTACACAAACAAGGTTCTGAGTACTATGGATGGAATTATACTGAATTATCAAGAAACAACTTATTTAGATCAAGGGAACAATAATCACAATGAATCTTGAAAATCTAGAAACCCTAGGTCTGAACAGTTAATGAAAATCTAAAGAACTAACTGAATTTTAGTGACCTAATAGGTGAAAGGAACCCACTTGTGAAATCTTACATACCTGGTGATGAAATTCACGGAGAAATCCTTTGTATTTCAGAACTGAAACTTGAAGAAAACCTCTGCTTGATCTTGGGAAATTCACTCCTCTTTCTTCTCTTTTTGCTGTAAGTTTTGGTGAATGAGGTTTCTGGGCAATATCTGACTAGAATATTAAGCTTAAATTAAGTAAAACAACGTAATTTAGGAATAAAATAATTAGGAAAAGACCCAACTACCCCTCAGCTAACTGCCGGCCACGACCTACAAACTCTGATCAACGGACCATGATCTTACCGATGGTTTGTCCTTTTGATCCATCATCTGGCTTCAAAGGTGGAACTGGGTCAGAAACTACGAAACCCTAACCACAGACACTAGTCTGACCGACGGTCCGTTGGTCAGGACGTGGTTCATGGCTTCTGGGAATCATGGGTGACCAGTCCACGGACCTGACCTACTATTTGTAGGTCCAACCACGGACCATACTAGTCGACCGTGGGTTGGATCACAGACCACTAAACCTTGGGACCCCAATGATGGAACCCACCTATGGTCCGTGGTTCTATCAATGGACCATGGTTAACAACCGTAGGTGTCATCTTTAGATCTCAAATTTTTGTAAGTCTGGGATTGAAGCATTTGACCTCACCTACAGTCTGTGGTCTTACCTACTGGTCGTAGTTGGCCTCTGTGGTTGGCACCTGCAGCTTCCCCAGAAAAATTATTTTCCCTTTTCTCGAATTCGGAGTGTTACATGCATCCCTTTATTATTTTGCAATCTAATTATAAATCATTTTATGTGATATTTAAAAAAAAAACACTTATTTAAAAGGTTTTGTATGTTGACTAGCTTTAGGATAATTAGTGGGATGAGAGAAAGAGTAGTCCTTTAATATTTACAAAAAAATTAAAAGGAGAAATCACTAAAAGATTTCTTGTATTAGAAGTTCTTATACATTTCGTAAAAACAAAAATTTCAGAAAAAAAATCACTTCTAAAAGAAATCACAGAAAAAGTCTTCTTTTGATTGCATTTTCAACAATATTTCAATCTTCGAAACATTCTTAACTGTCTAATCTAGACGAACTACGCACACCTAATTCTCACTTCAATAAGGTACTTAGACAGTCCTTCTCGAATTCAATGATCTTTTTTCAAGAAATAAAGTTTTAATTCCTTATTCAAAATGTCCAAAAAAAGTTAATCAAAAGAAAAGATTAAGGACGATTTAGTTATTTCACATAAAATAGATACTTATTAGCTAAATAACAATTGATACAATATGCCGAGTCGCTTCTCTTGGATTTTCATAATCCTGTTGTGCAATACTTTATCCAGTTTAATTTATTTGTCATTATAGAAAAAATAGTTTGTTATGTACTTAAAAAATTTCTTATAATCCCTAAAGCAACTCATAGTTGTCCTACCAACTTCCGCCAAAGGGCTAGTTTAGTCATTTTGATCAGATAAAATAGATAATTTATTTATTTTACTTTATTTGTCTTATTTATTCATTTTAATTTGTTATACACTTTAAAATTAAGTTACAAGAATTGATAACTTAAAATATTTAAGAAGACTTCTAACTCGTTTGATTGATTCTAGAAATTCTATCATTACCACATAAATTGGGACAGAGACAATAACATATATTAATAAAAAATTATGCTAAATATACTATAAATCATAATAATTACCTCACAATAGAGGTGTTTCACCCGCTTTAATGACTTGCACATGAAAGAAACTCAAAATTCACTCCAAAAGTCCTCATTTCGTAAAACAATTTCAAACCTTCATGTTCTAAACTAGCCCTTTCACGCCAAGTTCGATATAAGGAGTTCTACTTTACTGTATTTTCTCTGAAAAGCTTTACGGTTTCTTTATCGTCTTAGCTAATAGAAAACAAACCTAAACTAAGACATTAACCCAATCCTTTCCCAAATTGCTCTAGACTTCACCTCACTCAGATTTCTTCTGAGACTGGCCTAGCCTAAAATTTTCAAATCATAGCTCAAAAGTTTCTTACCCAAATTCTTTCACCATTAACTTGCCCGTAACGAATGGAACAATTTTATTTCTCACCATTTATCAATATAATTTGCACCGCACCTTATTTTACTATTATCTTTCAATTTTTAAATCCCAACAATTATATGTAAAACAACTATAACTAGGTTATATTGCCACTTTTGTGTACATGATAGGAAAAATCAAGAAGTATCAACATTGTCAAACACATGAGTTAAGGATTGCATTACAAAAGCTAATTAACACATGATCATTGTCCAAGAAGACAGCAACAAAATCCAAAAGGGAAGTATATTATAATGTCATTAAGGTAAAAAAACATACTACGTGTTAGTATCTTCCTCCATTTCCAATGGTGTAGAATTCAATATATTTCCTTTGTATGTTTCACAAGCCACCATTATTACTTATGTCCGAAATGAAACTCTATCCCTTTCTCTATGAATTGTTAAATTTAATTTAAATATACACCTACACATAATATTGTTCAAAGATATATATGGCTAAATCTCAATTTCAGTTTTCTGCCTTTCTTGCTCTCTTCCTTTTCTTCCTCATTCCTTCCTTAAATGTCATGACATATATATTTAATACCTTAAGCTCTTCTGAGAAATTTTTGTTTTATTCTTAAAAATCGTTCTAATAAAGCGATAGCCAATATGAATTGAAACAAAGAAACTATCAAATATTGTTTGGATAGAAAATAATTAGGTATCATATAGAGCTAGCAAAGCAGACCTCGAAAGGCCACAAGTAAGAAGACATGCGAGAAATATATCAAAAGACACAAAGATTTTATGTGATTTGGTCAATCGACTTATGTCCACAAAGGAGATGAGCAATCCACTATATAGATATGAGAATGCAAAATATAGAGAGAAACAACCTCAATCAATTCACTGGGAATACATGGGAGGTTCACACAACTGATAACATATCACTTGTGTTCACAAGTTTTTCCCTCTAACCAAAACTTTCAAAGCCCCTAGGACTACATTGTGAATGTTGATTAAGTTAAAATGAGCAAGCTGCCTTCATTTATAGAGTTCTAAACTTTTTCCTATAAGAAAAGGACTAACCACTCCTAAACCTTTTCCTAAAAGGAAAACTTAATTCAAGGCAATTAATAGCCACAAATATTTCTTTTTACAGTTTGTGGGTTATACTCACCATTTGATGCAATGAGGTAGAGAAGGAAGAGAGCAAGAAAGGCAGAATACTGAAATTGAGACTTAGGCATATATATCTTTGAACAACTATATGTGTACACGAGTATTCAAATTTAACAATTTTTAGAGAAATAAATAGTGAGTAACTAACAGGTAATAATGGTGGAAACTTACAAGGAAATGCATTGAATTCTACGACATTTGAATTTGGAAATAGAGGAATATTAAAAGTAGTATGTTTTTTTTTAACCTAAATTACAGTATAATATACTTCCCTTTTGGATTTTGTTGTTGTCTTCTTGGATAATGATCATGTCTTAATATTGCAATTAGTTTTTGTTAATATAAATCCTTTAACTCATGTGTTTGGCAATGTTGATAGTTCTTGATTTTTCCTATCATGTACACAAAAGTGACGAAATAACCTAGCTTCTGCTTGTTAGCTGCATCGTTAGTGATGCATGCATGCATGACATATGATTAGAAAAAGATATAATGTGAAAGTGAAAGATATTGTCAATCACATGCAATGAATATGTTATCGAGATGTACATGTGTGAGTTGTGACTGTGATTCTTCATGGTTGTGTTTATGTTATGTGAATTATTTTTGGAAAACATAAATACATGTACTATAAATAAAAAATTTTAGTTACAACTAACAATAACATTTTTTTTACTTGATCACTTTTAGTATATTGCTAATACACTTTCAGTTTATATTATAAAGAACAATTTATTATTCACATATAAGACAAATTTTATTGATAGATAATACATTTATCACACATTTTAATACGTTTATAATACTATGTATCAACTTCTTACCAAACAAACATAATATATTTTTTGAAAACAGTTATTTACATATATATTGCATATTTAATTCACTTTTAATACATATTACAGATTTAACATAACACTACTATAAATGGTAATAAATAAAAAGTATCGCTAAAATTCGTAATTATTTATTAAAAGACATCCATCCTATTAACTTTTTATTATTTTATTGGATCGGGTGACATGCATGCACATCTATTATTGGATCGAATACCAAATCGGTACTCATATTTATTGCATTAGGTGATATATATAACAATTATCTAACATATCTTTATTTTTTATCACCATTTTCTCATATTACATTAAAATATATTCTGGAAAAAAATATTTTCAATTTTTAAATTAAAAAGTTTGTTTTTAAAAGATATTTTTAAATTTTATTTTTGTACCCCACCCTACCCCGACTCCCCTACCAGCCCTCCCTCCCCCACAAGAAATTTATTTTTTTAATAAGAAAATAATCAGTTTGAAAGTTAGGTCTCGAGTCGGGTGTGACTAAATAATCTCAACTTTGAAGTCGGGGTCGAAATCCCGATTTGAATGTCAAATTGGGTCTCACATCGATTATTGATTGTCGGAGTAGGGTCTTGATTTGTAAATTCGGTCTCAATATGAGTGTCAAAATCGACATATGGATTGATCGGTCGTATTCAAGTTTGAGTGTCAGTGTTAGGTCCTGTGTTGGATATCCAATCCCAATTCAAATGATGGCTCTCAGATTGAATGTCGAGGTCAAGTCTTGGATCAGATTTCAAGGTCGATTAGATTTCGAATTGCTTGTCGGAGTTGTTATTAGTTCGCATGTCGGGGTCATGTCATAGATCGATTATCGAGGTCATGATTTTCGAGTCAGAAATTATTTTTCTAAAATGTATTTTCTATACACTAGTAAAAATTAAAGATATTTTCTGAATATATATATATATATATATATATATATA
>NC_028637.1:10125996-10155754 GCF_001406875.1 Solanum pennellii | reverse complement strand
TATTCAACACCAAACACAAAAAAAATAAGTCAAAAATTTATTTGTTTTTGGAGAAAACATTTTTCATATAAATATTTCATCCGGACCAAATATACCGGATATTTCAATTGAATTTCTCTCTCGTCGATCTCATGGATTAAAAACCAACACAAAATAAGTTCCCCAAAAAAAAAGCCAAAGGATGGAATTGATTTTGGGCAAATAAAGCAATATAAAATCAAAACCTATATACTTTGGTTCTCCAAACTTTTATAAATACGAAGCAACAATAACTCATTTTCCATATAATTGATAATAACAAGTTAATTATTAATGGAGTCAATAAGACGGAGAAAATCGAGTCTGAAATCGATTGAATGTTAGGGTAAAGCCAGTAAAACATCTGACGAAGAGGTATTGAGTCCGTCGTCAAGGTTATTTCATGAGCCCAACTTCAACGTGCATGTTTTAGCTATATATTATGGGAAGCAAATCAAGAATCAATCACCTTCAATTAATCAAAGAGAATTTGGTTAAGCATCCTCGTTTCTCAAGCCTTCGCATAAAAATTCGTTTGATATTAAATTAAAGATATTCGTTTGACGTAGTTAACTTGCATGAAGTTTTAAAAAGTAAAGAGTTTTTAATCGTGTAATATTAAATTAAAGATATGTTAAATGTATTAAAATGTTTTGTAATTTTAGGGTTTTAAACTTGTCAACGCTGAAAACAAAATTTAAAAATTGTCAAAAAAGAGGAAATTAAACATTCTTTTCTTAGATAAACTAAAATGAAAAATAGCACAAAGTATTAATTACCCCAAAATTAAATTACAACTATTTTCAAATACTTACAAGCAAGTCTAGTGTACTTTTCTGAAGTAAGTTTAACATATAAATATTGTTAATGGAATTAAACAGCCAAAAACTTCATATGCCTTAATTATTATTCTCTCTGCTTTAACAAGAGTTTCTATTTTAGTATATTTAAAAAAAGAATGACTCATTTTATATATTTTTGCAATATTTTTATTTCAGTTTTTCGCTAGATATATTTAAGGACATAATATTTGACATAATTTTAATTTGGCGAGATTGAAAAGCCTTTTTTTATTTTCTTAAACTTCGTGTCAAGTCAAATTAGATCAATCAAGGGAGTAGATGTTTCTTAAATTGCATGTTTCATTCATTGTAGGTGGTGGTAGAAAAGAAAAATGGAGAAATGAAATGGGTACAAACAAAGGTAGACTTAGATAAACACATTATAGTACCACAAGTACTGGATGAACAAAACCTTCATGAAAATATTCGTGGAAAACTATATTCGGAATCTTAGCAAAACGACTCTTGGCAAATCAAAACCTATGTGGTATCTTCATCTTCTTAACGCCAAAACATGTGAGGCTGAGGCTGTTGGCATTTTCCGAATCCACCATTCACTTGGCGATGACACCTCTCTTATTTCCCTTCTCTTGGCGTGTACTCGCCAAATTGCTGATTCTAATAAAGTTCCAACAATTCCCGGAAATAAAAAGAGGGTTATCCATTCTTCAGCGCATAATTCCACTAAAGGGTTACGTCCATATGTTATAAAGATTTGTTTTTTATGAAATTGTTTTGGAATACAATAGTGGATGTGTTGATGTTTATGGCTACGACAATGTTCCTGAAGGATACAACTACACTGATTAAGGGTATACCTTGTTCTGTGTTTAATCCTAGACGACTTCTTTACAGGATAGTAAGTCTTGACGATTTGAAATTGGTGAAAAATGTGTTGAATATGGTAAAGTTTAAATAAAACTAATTCTATGTTATAGCAACATCTTTCTTGTTCAATTTGTTATTGGACTTTTGTCAATTCTTGTATAGACAATATATGTTGCTTTTGGAGTAACACAAGCTGGTTTATCTGTATATCTTAATAGATGATATGGTATGTTTTTGTCTCATGTATTAGCACTTATGAGCTTTTATTATTGGGAAAATTACTTAGCTCACCAAATTTATATTACGTAATTCTCTAATATAGCCAATGTTCGTTTATATTACCTCTCACAACCATCTAATTTCGATAATTACGTTTTTAATTCTCCTTATTTACCGTGTATAGCATTTTTTTCCTTATATACATATGGATCTATTCTCTCTCTTCAGTCACTTTCCCTTATTTTCTCCTTTATTCTCTCAACCAAAATTGAATTCAATCATGATTTCAAATTTATAGGCAATTGTTTTACAGTTAAATTCTCTTTACAATTTTTTTTGTCATTTCATCATTTTTTTTTTTATTTGTATATCATTGGAATTTCTTTTGATTTAAGATTTTCAGATTTGTGTATCTAAAGATGAAGATGGTGAAACATTTGAGGTAGTTTATATAAAATTATTCGTATAAACTTTTGATGTTTGGATCTACAATAAATTGTATATTAACATACAAATCTATTTTCTATAGACGAATTCAATTGTATATTTATTTTCAATTGTATATTTATGAGGTAAAAGGAAATCTCATTTTAGTTTTTTAAATAAATTACATGTCACTATATTTTTTTTGTATTTGGGTTTGATTTGGGTAATTTTTGTACCCATAGTACGTTGTATAATAATATAATTATATAATTGTTATTCAAATTATATAATATTATTTGTAAAAACCTTTAAAACTCGGATTTACTATTGTATAATTTGTTGTTTTCACATCTACTCTTGAGGTGTGTTGTTCGTACAAATTTATATATTTGTAAATGCATTTTCTCTTAAAAGTATCCCTCGACAATGTAGTCAAAGTAAAAGTTTGCATCATTTCATTTTTCAGAATTAGCAAAATACAGATGTAAGACATTCCTGTATAGACAGAAATAACTCATGTATACATATACAAACATGAACTAAATAATATACAAATACACATTAAACAGATAATTTTACCACAAAATAAATAATGTAAAATTATATATATATAGAATATACAAGTCAATTATACAAGTCCACAAATAAAATTTATGTCAAATATACAACTACAAAAGTAATTAGATAACTTATAAATACAACTTTTTCACATAATTTACCCCCCAACAATCAATTATACAGATACAAGCACTAATCTCATCAAGTCTAATTTTACACATACAAACACGAACTTATACGATTCTATAAATAATATAAAATTATACATAGACGATACATACAAGTCTATAAACAATCATTGATGAATATATTTATACAATTACGGACGGATTCAATTGTATAATCTACTATACATTTACGTACTCCAACTGCAGATATCAAGTCGTCTCTCTTGATCAATTCACATACAACTGAAAGCAATTTCATCAATAAAAATCTAATGATCAATCAAGTAGTTATACAATCATGGATAAAAATTAGTTAATTCTCAATCTATCAGAATTCAATTGCAAACACCTGTTAGAATGAAACTCCAATTATTAGTGGAGAATTCATACAATTACATATAAAAATCAGTTCTATTGTTCTGTTTTTTCAAGTTCCTTATCTACATGAATGAAAGTAAAAAATGTGAATCGATGCAAATAAAATATACGTTACTAGCCAAGAAAAGTAAGTTATCACCGAGATTGGATCGAATGTACAAAGATGAAATCAATTGGGTTGTACGAAGAAGATATTTTTGGGTTTGTAGCAAGAATTGATGGGAAATAGAGGTAAGGAGAGGAATTTGAAAAGTTGAGAACTTGAAAAGTCCTCTAATGCTTTAATGAAAAAGGCAATTGTCCCTCATCGGTAATGGAAAGGAAAATAGGAGAATTTATGTATGTTAACACTCCTATTAATTGTTAAAAGGGTTGGAAAGAGGGACCCCTCTCGCGCCGTCGTCGTCGTCGCTCGCTCGGCTACGGCTTCAGAATATATTCTTCTTGCCTATAAATACCACTCAGTCTTTAGAATATTTTCCAACGAATTTTCTGATCTTCCTTCTTCTTCAAAACATATATTTCTTCGTGTACTTTCCTGCTGTGGATTGATTCGCTGACAGTAGAGTTTTTGGTATCTACGCTCTACTGATTAAGATCATTTTACCCTGGGAGGTTATATTCCAAATCAAACCTCGGATACTAGAGGGGAATAATTTCCTTAAGGGGACACTCTGAATTCAGTGGACTTTATTTTCTTCCAAACTAAAAAGATTATTTCTGTTTCTGGTAAGTTTTTACAGATTCAAGTATTTTTTGAGAAATAAATTTCTGTTCATCTTGCTTACTGGTTCAATAAATTTCAGTCACTTCGTGTTTCTGAACTATTTATTACAACCAGTAATTTTTGGTTTTTGATAACACAGATTGGCTAACAGATATAACTTGTAGAAAAATCTAACGAGCTAACATTCTGCAAAGTACGGTTTTTATACCATTTTCTAGCCGAGATTGCTGTTGTTAGCTTTCAAGAAAATTGAATTTAATTTTTGTAGAAAATTTGAAAAAGAAAATATACACCCGAATGCCGAGCACTGCTATAGAAACTTAAGAATATAGCTACGGTCAGTAATTATGGAAACTTTATCTAAGGATAATAATTAATTTAATTATGGTATCTATATATGAAAGTTTCCCTTTATTATTAGCGGTAATAAATAGGATGACAAACTATGTATACTAAAAACATATTATTGCAAGTGAGGGCACGAAGGACAGTGGAGCAACAGAGAAAAAGAATAATCTTCCAAAGAACATCAGACTTAGATCAAGTATTCTTGTAAATCGAAGACAGCCAGTTGGAATACAGGTAATGACATCTGTTAAGAAGTCCCACATCAAAAAAGGGATGACAGTTGGTCTACTTAATTATATGGACCTTTACAATCCTTACCACATGAACTAGCTTTTTTTCCTTGTGAGTTAGGTCCAAGACCTAATTTCACATGATATCAGAGTCAGATACATCCAAATCTTTTTCATTGATGGTGGACGCCTACATTATATTGTCCATGTTCCAATTAGTAAGGTATAGGTGTACGGGGAATGTTAAGAAGTCCCACATCGGAAAAGGAATGAGCAGTTGTGATCTTCTTATATGAAATAATGTGGAACTTCAACCACTCTATCACCCCCTTCACGCCCATACCAACTAGATTTTGGTTCGGGTATTCAAATGGGGATAGATCCGATTCTGATTTCATGTAAAGATATGAAACTTAGGTTTAAGTCAGTCTCAAAAGTTAGCTCATAAGGTAAGGATTGACCAAGACAATATAAGAGACCTAATTGCCCATCCATTTTCCTATTTGTGACTTCTTAACAACTTCCATTAATTTTTTAGCTTTAATACTTCAATTGAAGTTATTAACATTCTTGTAATTAACAAATAGGCTTTAGCTGACATGATGGAGAAAGACACTGAGGCAAAGTGGGGAAATTGGGTTGGATTTGCTCTTCTACCCTTTAAAATTGCATTACGAGATGATCCTTATATTATATCAGAGAAGCTAAGGCAACTATTCATCGAAATTTTTTTTTACTTGAAGCTTTCTATGCATGTTACATTTCAGAATTAGCACTCAAATTTTTTGGGATTAAGGTTACTAATGTTCATTCTAATTTCTTGATCCTACATATATATGTGATCTCTTCATTGTAAATTTGTAAGATTTGAACCTTCCTCAGACATCAAGTTCGATATCAAATAGAATTTTCACCAACACATCAATGTGCTTTTCATGTTTGCCTGGTCCTCAAGAAGAAATTGGCTTCCATGGTCACCCTATGGCTTACCTTGCCTCCTGTTCTTATGGACAACCTTAGATAAGTGGTTAATGAGATGACTGGACTCCTCATAAGACTCAGAAGTTTTTCTCCATTTGAGCTAGTTTTAAGGTTCGAGGCCTAATTTTTACATATCTTAACAATTTACGTGCACATTTATATTTCAGGCATTGATTAGTTGTCAAAGCTATATAAATAAGATGACTATTGTTCTATCAGTTGATGAAAGTGTGATTCCTGATCCACATCAATTGTTGGATGATCTTGAACAATCTCTAAAGCTCATCAAAGATGCTGTGGTAAAAAGAAGTCATTGCAATGAGTAGAGAATGTTGTTTGACAACATACAATATAAGGATTAGATTGAACTTCTAGTTTTTATGGATCAAATGTAATTGTTCTTTTTCTTATAAGGAAGTATCTTGTTGACAATAATATACATAGTGCTACTTAACTTTATCATGATTATATAAATCAATTACAATATTTTGAGAAATAAGTGAACATGTCATGAATGAGCCGACAAAATCATCATCAAGTTGGTTAGAATAAGGTATGATACACTACACTAAAAATGATCTTTGTGACATTGCTCACCTTTTCTCTATCAACAGCAAAATTTATAGATACATTACTCTCTGAAATTCCCCAAACTCGAACAGTTTACTTGTGTGCATTGTGTAATAGTGAGTGAGCGTGAAATAAACTCTATCTTTTAATAATTTTTTTAACAATTACTCAAGGTTCCTAAGGCTAGTTTGTATTAATAAAGAGAAAAAATCCTCACAGGAAAAGTACAAGTAAGGGGGCTAAGCCTTACCTTACTAATCCTAATGAGTTACTGAAAATCTAATGTAATCAACAAGCATAACAAAAATGGGTTTTTGAGAAAGTAGATATTTCTATGATCATAATAGAGTTTGTAATACACTTGTGATGATACTACAAATGAGGATACTTAAGTAATACAAAAATAAAATATCTAAGTATAAGACTGAGTTATCAATCTCAAACTTCATTTTATATATGCGAGAATTAAAAGAGACGGATAGCGCATGTAAAGTAACCTAAAGTATTTCTCTCTTGTCTTCTTCATCAAATATGTCCAAAAAAACTTGATAGTTCATCACTTCTTTTTGAATTTATTGGATCTGTTGTTGTTGAAACTATCATATGACTTTGCTTTGTCAGGCGCATCGGTGGATGCCTTGGAATAAATTCCTCAGCCACCTTACCATCCCAACTATGTTTCCTTTCATGTGTCTTATTTTTGCTTTTGTTGTTCACTTCTTAGTTGCCTCCATCCTTGGCTACCTTATGTTAGTGATTGAACATTTTGATATTATTTTTCTTATTAAATTTGCTCATTATGTTGGTGTTTTAATATTGCAAAATTACTCATAAATTGTCCATTGGCTAAGTGGTCATAAAAATGTGGCAGAAACGTTCTAGTGTACGTTGGAATTAGGCAGCATGTTCATTTGCCTTTGTAGGCATTTGTTACCCACTCTTCATTTGCATTCTTTATTCCTAAATAACTCTTTCTAATATATGCAATTCCTAAGGTCATTATCTACACTATTTACTACACTATAATCTTCTTATTCATTTCTAGGAAGACATTCCGTTTTCATTTGGTTTGGTACACATAAAGTACAAGAAAAATATAGAGTGAGAGTTAGTCAAAAAGAGAGTTCTTATTAGTTTAAGGGAGGTGTTCTTATTTGTAGAGCTTAGGACTCAACTATTGTCCAGAATTGTTGAGTTATATTTTGTAAAGGTTGTTGTATCTTAGAGAGACAAGTCAAAGAGGACTACTACTGGACCGGTGAAAACATTTGTTGCAATGGGCTTGAATCTCCTTAAAGAGAGCGAGATATTCGCGCCTCAGCCTGAAGAGATTTGTTTCTTCATTTTTATTTTCAATTTTAATATTGTATTTTTTGTTATCTTGTAAGTTTTTCACTAACAATTTTAAGGAGATTCAAGATGGCTACAATTGAAAAAATCGCGGATGTCAAGAAGGGAGATTTAACAAGCCATTTCGGTTCAATGACAACCATTTTAAGAGATGAAAGGGTAAAATACTTTTCTACTTAAGTCTTCTCAATTTATCTTATGTGTTAACTAACAAGAATCCAAATAAAGTAGACATCACCTCTATGAATGATGATGAAACTATTTCTCATCTAGAAAAAGTTGAAAAGTACGATGGTGATTCCTATAAATGTCGGTATTATATTCTAAATTGTCTATCTGATGATTTTTATGATTATAATGATAGAACTTACTCTAGTGCAAAGAAAATTTGAAAGACACAGAGTAAGTATGATACTGAAAAGACTAAAGCGAAAAATATGTGGTGGTAGATTTTGTCATTTCCAAATAGTGAAGAACAAATCAGTGGTAGACCAAGCTCAAGACTTTATCATGATTGTTGGAGAGCTTAGGTCCGAAGAGCTTAAAATTGGAGATAACCTTATTTTTTGTGGCATAGTAGATGAACTTTCACCTTCTTGAAAGAAATTTTAAAAAACTATGCTCTATAAACAAAAAGGAAACCTCTCTTGAAACATTGATTATGAAAATCCGCATGGAAGAGAAGCAAGGGGCCAAGATGCATCTTTACAAACAGAAGAGAACAACATCACAACGAAGGTAATTTAATTATTTCGAATAATGCTACTTCTTAAACTCACAAAAATACTTCTTTAATGCCTAAGAAGAAAAAAATCAAGAAAAATGATGGTAGACCTCCCAAGAAAAATAATGGTGAAAATAACCAAGCACAAAATCAACAAATTCAAGAACAGAGACCATGCTTTGTTTGTGGCAAGACTGGACATATTGCTCGATTTTGAAGATTCCGGAAACGTGGTTCTAACCCTCAGACAAATGTTACCGAAAAACCTTTTGATACGGTGATTACCGACATAAACATGGTTGAGAATGTTGATGGATGATGGACTGATTCTGGTACAAACCGTCATGTCTGTTATGACAAAGACAGAATTTAAAAAATATACTCATTTTGAGTAGCTCAAAACCGTCATGCTAGGTGATGCTTACACTACTCAAGTGCTTGTTGACACCCAATTTTGACCGACCTTTAACCATTTTTAGGAATACTATTTGATTAAATACGTATTTTAAAATTTATTTAAAGTTAGTCGATTTTGCTTGAAAATTATATATTTTAGTACGTTTTACTTTATTAAATTATCGTAAAAATTATTAAAATATTCTAAAATTTAAATGATTTTCAATTATAAAAATATTGTAATATATGTAGTATTTTAATTAAATAGTAATTCCTATACTTTTCTTAAAATTATTTAAACTCTAGCCTATTCTATCATAATTTCTTTCAATTCTAGCCACTCCACTTTAAATTTTATTCCAATCGTAGCCACTCTTTCATTTCAATTCTAGCCAGTTTAATTGCAATTTTAGCCATTCCAATCCTTCAACCAATTTGATTTTAATTTTTCATCTTTTAATCTCGTCCGTCCATCTTTAAAATAAATCCAAAATCGAATCCTAGCCCTTTATCTCTTATTAAATCCTACGGCCAAGATTTAACCTCCTATTCTTCCTAAATTCTAATTCCCTAAAAGACCAAACCAAAAAAAAAAAACTCATTCTCACTTCCTCCCCTCCCTCTCTCCAGCTGCCTCTCTCTCTCCCCATTCTTTCCGGCGAGCCCCCCTTCTCCATAGCCGCCGCCACACTCCCCCTCTGTTCCAGCCTTCGCTCCTCCTCCCTTCTCTCTCCCTGCCTGAACCCCCTCTTTTTCTCCTCTTCTCCCTCTCGTTTTGCTCTTCCCTCCCTCTCTTTTCCTCTTCCCGACGAGGAAGCTGCTGCGACCAGCAGCAGGGGAGAGCAGCAGCAGGCCGGAGACAGCCGCCGCCCCCTCTTCTCTCTTCCTCTCTCCCTTTTCCGGCAGCCGGCCCCTCTCCTCTCTACCTCTGTTCCCCCTCCCTTTCTCCTTCCCCTGTTCTCTTCTTCTTCTTCTTTTGCAGGGAGAAGCAACAACAAAGCAGTGAGCTCCGACGAAAGCTTTTGGAAAATCAAGTTTGTGAAAAGATGGATCTTTAAAAGATCCATCCAGGTACATGCTTTTAACTTTATTATCTCATCTTTTGGTAATGTTTGTTCTTCTTTCATTTATAATTTAGCTTGGATTTTAGAATATAAATGTTGTTATGCATATCATGAAAACTTACTGATTAGATCTTAAAGTTTTGAATTTAATCGTTTATGGGTTGTTAGTTCGTAAAGTTAGAGTTCTTTAGATTAATTGCAGGCACATATAATTCTTAACCTTTCCCTTTTAATAAAATGGTCACCATTTGCTAGTGACAAAATTATGACTTTGAGATCAATTGTATGCATTAAAAGTATTCGTTTCTTATTCGAATATGAGCTAGATTCTTAACTTATTTGGTTTGCTAACATTGCTCCCTTGATAATTGGTATAGATTGCTTATATACTGTGTAGCATATATTTATTCCCTCTTGATGTAATAAAATAATAATAACCAGTGAACCATTTTACCTCACTGTTTTTCCCTCTCTTGCTTGTTTAATTGAAAATTAATTAATCGATGCTAAGACGATTTTATCACCTTATATGAATTCGGACAAATCTTATGGGTTGGTGAGGTAATTATGCCTACTATTTCATTTACTAATGTTAATTGATTGTAATTACCTTTGTTAAAGTTGATTGGATTTTTACCTGTTTTTATTTTGGTAAAATTATATTTTTGGATTGATATAAAATAAATAAATAATTTTGTTGATTTAGTTTCTCTATTTTTAATAATGAAAATGTTATATCAATTGATTCATGTTTTCCTTAATTAAAACTTGACAGATTTCTTACTTGTCTATTTTGGTAAAAAATAATTTAGAATAAAGTTGTTTTTGACTCATCTTTATTTAAAGAAAAATAAAGTTGTTTTTGGCTCCTCTTTTTTTAAAGAAAAATAATATTTTGGATCTTCTTTAATCAAAGAAAAATAATGTTACCCTCCCTATTTTATTCTTGTCCTATCAGATTTCTTAATTACTTGTTTATTTTGGATAAAAGAATTATTTAAAATAATCTTAATTTTGGAAAAGTAATCTTTATTAATTTTTATTCTTATTTGTTTATATTTGGTAATGAAATATTTTAAAACTTTCTGATTTGGTCCTCCTTTATAAGGAAAATAGAATATTAATTGATTCCTTAAAAATATTTGTTTACCTTATTTGTTCCCCCCTCTTCTACTATATAAGAGACCCCTTTTGAATTCTTTTAAGTCATTCACTCTCTCAATCACAAGTTCTCTCATCACTCCTCATTCTCTCATTGCTCTCTTGCTACTCTTAAAATACATTAAGATTCCGGTAAGCATTCAAGTGTTCTTCTTCGCTACTTTGCTACTTTGATTTTGTTCGAGTAAAAGTTGGATCAATTTGTTTTCATTGATACCATTTCTTTTGCTTAACTGGTTAGTATTCTTAGCATTTACATTATCTTTGCATTCACACATTTGTGTAAGCTATTGTCTGTTCTTTTCTATATGTATAATTCGTCATTAAATAATTGCATCTGTGTCTCATCTTGACTAAATAAATTGTGATTACTTGTGTAGTTATTTGATTGCTTTGACAGTTTTCAAACTTGAAGTTCAAGTTGAAGATTAGCCATGAAGAAAAATTTATTTGTTTAATTCATATATTTGAATCTATATTTTTCTTATTTATTTATTTGAATTTTGTAATATTTGTATAACTCTAAAGCTCTCATATATAAATTTATTTGGGGGATCGTCTAAGGGAAGGGGATTTACATGCTACTTGTTCATTGTAACTTTTTTAAAGTTAGAAATCATGCCTATAGGTTTATTCTATTTTTGAATCTTTAAACACCTAGAATTATTATTTGTAGGTGTTGTAATCTAACCAATTTTCAACATGCTTGACGCTTTGTTTGTTAATAAATTTTAAAATAACTAGATTCCATTAATTTTTAATGTTAAAATCAAATCCTAATAATTTAGTAGGCTCATCGGTTAGATGTTAAAAAATATGTTATAACTTTTCAGCATTGTCTTGTCACGTAGAAACCATGTCTAAGGATTAAATGTTCATATCATTTAGATTTACAAAATCATGCCTATATGTGTTACTCCATTTTGAACACCTAGAAATAATATTTGTAGGTTTGTAAATAAATTTTTAGCATACCCACTCCAATAAAATTTGTTGTGCATATTTTTTCCCCCTTTTAAATTAGCTAATATTATTAATTTGACCTTTTCATGATTTCTGACTTATGATGCAATATGTTATTTTCTTAAAATAATAATGATATTAAATTAAAATCATTTCATGCATTTAACAAATTATTTGGCTTTTGAATACATCGCATAATAAAATTTTTGCATTTAATAAATTTACTACATTAATGTTCTACTAGTTTTTTCTTCTTACAAAGTTTTTGCAACAGTTTTTTAAAAGTTCATTATTCAATCCTCCTTTAAAACTTTGGATTGATTATGACATTGTTTATTTTTTAAAAATAAATTATAAGCACTATCTCCTAACCTATCGTTAGTGGGAAAGTCAAAGGAACTACGAGGTCTAGTTCCAATTTTTAAATTAAACCGACGCGTCCCCGGAAGTACCACCTACCCATGAATTTCAAAAGAAATTATGTGTATTTATATGTAAATATTTATGTGCCTATACGCAAACTGAATCTTTTAAATCATTTTCAAAAATATAAACTTTTATTATTTTTCTAAGACCGACCACAAAACAAAATTGCTTATATGGTGGAGGAGCGCGATTAGCAATATTGTGGCATCACCCCTATAAAGAAACAAACATTTTTAAAAAAAATAAGATTTCTATTCAAAATTTTCTCAATTTTTTAAAGCTTTACTTTCGCACATATTAATTGCTTAATATTTGCAATATTTGTTTATCACATAGATCGTATGCTCAAATAATAAATAATTGAAGTAATCTTAATTGTTTAATAATTTATTTGGGGTAGCTTAAAAGAATAAAAAAATTTTTTATTGGCTTATCTATTCGTCTATTTTTGTCTCCTCGCTTATATTCATCTAATTGATTAGTATTTGTTGTGTTTAGTATTTCTATCACCTTCTAGCATGCTTAATATTAATTCAAATAATAACATAAGCTATTTGTTCGATTTGTTTATAACATAATCTCGTATGTTAAAATAAATTAAAAAATAATAAATTTGATTGTTTATTTATTGCTATCACCTAACCTTGAATATCTAAATTAATAAAAATAAAATAAAATAGTCTTAATTATTTTATATTTGTTATCACTTAGCAAGCTTAAATAGATTAATAAATGAAGTGACCAATTTGCTACTTGTAACCCCCACCTAGATTGCATGAGATACGTCCGGGACCCACATTTGTGGACCTCGAGTGATGCCTAACACCTTCCCCTCAAGGTAAGTTTGAACCCTTACCCTGATCTCTGGCTCATTGACCTTAGCTAGACTTAGTTAGGTTAGATAGGTGCCCTAACGCGCCTTAATTCGTTAGGTGGCGACTCAAAACTCAAAATCCCAAAAGAGTTGTTAGGTCGTGCATAAAGCCCGTTTTTGCGAAAAATGGGGCGCGATAGAATGACGACTCTGCTGGGAATATTAAGTTCTTACCATCACGTGTTTCATGCTTATTTATGTGGGGTTTACTTCATTTTGATTATTTCATTATTTGTTAGGTGTTTATCATGTTTAGTTATCAATTTGTTGCCTTATTTACTGTCTTCTTTCCATGTTCCAACCCTTTCCGCCTTCCTTATTTGTTTATTACCATGTTTCACACTCTCCTATTTCCCTTATTTGTTTACTTATACATTTAATCTCATACCTTCTTTTCTTATTTGCGTGATTTTTTGTAACACCTTTATATGTATAATTTCCTTTATTTATTTATGCTTATTTATTTATTTACTGTTTTATAAACTGCCTATATGTTACCGCTTTCTAATTTAAATGCTTAGAGTTTATTGCTCTGATAACTGGCATTCCGCTCATACTTCCCCCAATTGGGACCCTCTTCCTTTTTTTAATTTTGTTCTCGTGATGTTGTGCCTTTGCACCTCTCACAACTACTCCAATTCTATTCAAATACCTATTATAGAGAGTCGGCATATGCGTGGACGTAATAGATAGTTTTACTACCGCAAAACCACGAGCCTCTTGCATAGAATCCCTTTCAAGTCCGTGTCAAACCAACTATTAGAAGTCCTGGTTAGGTCATACATCCTGCATAAGCCCTAGGTGGTTTGACCGTTGGTGTCGATCCACATAATTAGTAACCACCCTCTCGTCTAAAGGGCCCCAACACCCTTTAGGAAAATTGCATACTTATGTGTCAATGTGATCATAATAATTAAATCAAGCCAATTTTGTCAAAATGGAGTTTAGAAGTTGTTTGTTATTTTATTTGCAGAGTTATGGATGAGTATGAACCTCCAAACTCTCAAATGGTGACAGAAGTGAGTCAGAGACATAAGACCTGGTGGATGGATATAAGGAGATATAGGGAAAGGGAGATTCATCAATTGTTGGGTGGTCTCACATTTCTTATTTTTATCATACCAAACCCTCACCTGACTAGGGAGCTATTAGAGTTTTGGGACCCTGTGAGGATGGTGTTCAAGTTTACAAATTGCAACTTGACACCAACAATTGAAGAAATTAGCGGTTTCATCGATCTTCCATACCACGAGTGTCAAATGATGGCACCTTATAAGCCATCATCAAGGGAATTTCTAAAAAGTATGGGGATGAAGTCTAATGCAACCTGGACTTCTCTAGACCTTGGGTGGACCCATTTAGACTTTTTATACTCACGATTCGACCGAGATGATGGATACTACATTTATGACAATGAATTTGAGTGCTCCATTGAAGAATGGGAAAAGTATCGTTTGGATGCCTTTGCCATCGCCTTATTGGGATCTTTGGTTTTTCCTAAAATCAAGGGGAAGAATCGATACATGTCTAAGGTAAGTGGTTCGAGACCTAGCTCAAAGAGGGGGTGAGCCTAGAAAAACCATAGTGCCCATGATCCCGGCGGAGATAATGAGGAGTCTGTCAGCATGTGTTGATGGTAGAATGTTCTTCAAGGGAAGCAACCTTCTACTTCAACTATGGGCTATCGATCACTTCCACAAGCGATCTGATGTGGTAGATACCTATCTTGGTCAAGGCAACAAGATTGATAACCATCCAAGACGGTTGGCACGTTTCGCCGCACCTGTAGGATTTGTGGATTGGCAGATATTTCTAACTGAGCTTGAGAGCCACCGAATTCAATGGAAGCTTCATTGGTTGTCCACGCCTAATGTCATAGTAAGAGGGGACGACCGATATTTCATCGAACTTATTGACTTAAAGGGTATCCAACCGTATTCGCCTCTTCGAGTACTTCGCCTATTTGGGCAAACTCAAATCATACCACTCCGATCTGACATGGAGCCATTTAAATATGAGTTTGGACTAGATAACCACAAGTCCACAACATACTTCGATGATGGGAGTGTGTGTTGACCATTCCTATTGGTGCACGACAGGCTTTATGCACGCATGAGTATCACATATGGATCTTGATAGAATCTGAAGTCCCAATATCAAGTGGAGAAGGATACCATGGGCTTGCCGATGAAAGGGAAAACATATGGGTACGGAGCGTGTTGAACATGAGACGAGAAGTCCCTCCCATTACAAGAGGTCAACTGGCGCCAAGCTCTTGGAGTCGATACCTCCAAGATTTCAGAATTTAGGATGATTTCCCCCAAGTTATCCCTTTTCCCTTAGTTTATTTCAAGTTTTGTTATGATGTATTGTTCGAATTTTATATAACAAATGAAAGTTATTTTGTTTTTACTAATTTAAACTCCAAATTGGCAAATAAGTCTTGAATTAATTATTGTGCATCACTTATGTGTCGCTTAGGCCTACCTCTGGCTCAACGAGGCTCCTTTGCATTTAGGGCGTTTATCTTAAAGTAACGTGTTTAATATTCCAATTTATGCAATGTTCTAACTTAGGCTTTGTTTTGCTTTTTTTTTTCATTACCCTCTCCCAATGGTTGATCTGTAGACTATGGTTTATCACACGCGATCAAAGCGTTCATTTCCTTCTCTTCTGAATGAGGATTGCAAAGTAAAAGTGAAAGTGACTAATGCTAGAGTTATGTGCAAAACTATTGAAAAGAAGTTTCTTTCAGACAAGTTGGTATCAAACTTTGAGCAGAAAATAAAGAAGTTAGAAGAAGAGTTGTTGGACATACGCGAGTGGGCAAAGTTGTTACTCTCCGCCAATCCAACTTTGGAGACAAACATGGATATGTCACCTTTTGCAAGTCAAGTCACTCTCCAAAATAATCCTCCTCCAAATTACTCTACCTCTCAAAGTCAACTGAGCTCCATTCAAATACCCCCAAAGAACATCTACTTTCCAAATCACCCATATCCTCCGCAACATCACGCATATGCTCCTTAACCTCAACACTTTACTTTACACCCGCATCATCCCACTATGCAAGCTCCTCAATACGAAACACCTCTGCACCAAGTTCCCTGGCATCATGCGCCTCTTATGCCATTTCCAATCCCTCCATATATCAAATGTCTCTGTACCAAAGACCTCTTATGCCATATCGACAACCAACATATCCTCGCCACAATGCCAAAGTCACTCGACCGCATATCCGCAAAAATCTCTTCAAGGTTGAGGAGACACTTGACAAAACTTATACTCCTCTGACTGAGCCTATAGGCCAACTTTATGAAAAGTTGAGGATCGCTGGTCACATAGATCCTATTAATGAAATAAGGATGACTACGCGTGCATCGTGGATTGAACCCTCCAAGATTTGTGCTTATCATTCAGGAATGGAAGGACATACAATACAAGAATGTCGTGATCTGAAAGATAAAATTCAACAACTGATTGATACTAAGGCCATACGCTTGGAGGACTTTGCAACAAAGGAAGTTCAAATGTGAACGCACGAAAGTCTACTTGATCCAGTTTCCTAAATAAGGCTTAAGCCATTTAAGTTCATGTTTTCCACATTCAGACACCCATGATAACATATGGGCAAATAAAGTTGGTCAAAATCTACCATTCAAGCTTTTGTAATTTGTAACTATGTCAGACCTGATTCCCGTTTAAGAGGGGTTACGTAGGCGAGCCTATGGGGGTTCGGTCTTATCATAAATAAAACTTTCATTTTCCCCTTCTATTGATAACTGGGGCAGAATTTTTGAGAGGGTCTAAAAAATTCTATCAAGATTTCTCCTTGCACATCTCTATATTGGGGCAGAATTTTTGAGTACAATAAAAAATTCATCAAAAACATTTCTTCTCAACAACTGGGGCAGAATTTTGAGAGGATCTCAAAATTGCTTAAAATCAAGACCAGGTAGAAATTTTTGAGAGAATCTCAAAAAATTCAACAATCGAGCTACAACTACAACAGATCAGAATGATAGAAGTTCTACCCTGGTGCAGAAATTTTCAGGGGATCTCAAAATTTTCGACAACACTCCGAAGAACATTCTATCAGACACAAAAGGAGCACGTTGTGCCAAATCATGGATACATATCAACCTACCCCCCTTAAACTAACTATTATTCTTTGAATGTAGAAAATATAGGTACATATACAAAGGCAATTTCAACAATCAACATACCACTTTTGAGCCCGACAAATGACACTCGACCCTTCCAACAAGGCGGATGTCCAAGCTACTACATAGCCTCCTCATTCAACTATGAAATTGCACTATGCCTGAGATCTATGATTGCATGATTACATTATGACCAAGATCACATTATGCTCGAAGAAATGCATCATTGCATGTGCTCGATACTGCATGTGCCCGAAGAAGTGCATCATTGCATTGTGCTCGATATTGCATGTGCCCGAAGAAATGCATCATTGCATGTGCCCGATAACGCATGTGCCCGAAAAAATGCATCATTGCATTGTGTCCGAAGAAATGCATCATTGCATTTTGCCCGAAGAAATGCATCGTTGCATTGTGCCCGAGACTGCATCGTGCCCGAAGTTTTCATAAGCCCAAGATTACATCACGCTCGAAATTTGCATGTGCCCGAATCAAATCAAGTCATAAGTATCAACAGATGCAAAAAACAGATACGCTCTCTTTACTCATTATTTATATTCCAAAGGCATCATCCTCCAAAGGCATCATTTTTCATGGCCTGCGGACTCCATGTCATGGCCTGAGGACTTAATTTATGCTTGTCATATTCCTAAGGCATCATAGTCTAAAGGCATCATCCTCATGGCCTGCAGACATCATATCATGGTCTAAGGGTTTAATTTATGTCTACCATGATCCGAAGGTGTCATAGTCTAAGGCATCATTTTCATGGCCTGCAGACAACATTTTCATGACCTGATGATACACTCATAGCCTAAGACGTCATTTTTCATGGTCTTAAGGCAAACATTCATGGTCAACATGGGAATTGCATCATGTTTACATTTACCATTTATTTTGATATATATGTTCTAATTACTCTATAAGTTATATTAAAAATTACAGATGTGCAGATTACAGACAAAACCACCTTCTGAACGGTTGTTCACTTGCTTACAAACAAAGGCTCCGACAAATTCTTGGCTACTCACACTATCGTTTCGCTACTCATCTATCGTTCAGACTACCATGAAGATATCTTCGGATTCAACTCGCCACTGTGACCTACTTTTTCTTTAGTTAGGCTCGTCCGCTTTACAATAGGACATTTTTGCTCGTCCACCTTACAATAGGAGTTTTAGGCTTGTCCGCCTTACAATGCGACTTCTAGGCTCGTCCGCCTTACAATGCGACATTTAGGCTCGTCCGCCTTACAATGCGACATCTAGGCTCGTCCGCCTTACAATGCGTAGGCTCGTCCTCCTTACAATGCGACTTCTAGGCTCGTCCGCCTTACAATGCGACATCTAGGCTCGTCCGCCTTACAAAGCAATATTTAAGCTCGTCCTCCTTATAGGATATTTAGGCCCGTCCGCCGTAAAACGACAGTTAGGTTTGTCCATCTTATAGGATATTTAGGCCATCCACCTTAAAAGGACATTTAGGCTTGTCTGCCTCATAGGACATTTGTTCGTCCGCTTTATAAGACATTTAGGCCGTCCGCTTAAAATGACACTTATGCTCATCCGCCTTAAAACGACGTTAAGACTCTCCTTACAACCAGACATTTTTCTTATATTATTATATGTTTATACTATAAGATCTATTGGAGGTTGACTTTAACCTTCGGAGATGGGTTGCAATTCTTCAACAAGTTAAGCCAAAGTCTACAAGGGCATCTCAAAGCATATACGCTTCTTATCACCTCTTGTAATTTATTTAGAACTCATATTTTATCATTATTGGTCATACTTTATCTATTTATAAGCTAACATTTTATCTAGAATTTGCAGATATGATTGATTGCCCCTTGATTACAATTTTCATGCTATCATCTATCAAAATGAAGACCCTATCAATTATTTGCTTTTCATACTCAGGACCTTGCTCAAAGGCTGATAACCTCACTCTATCATGCTCTTTCCGCTTCTCTGTCATACTATTTTAGCCTCTCAATCTCTCTCTTTTCGCTACTCTAATCTTATCCATTCAAGCGGATATCGTGCCTTCTGAATACCTTAGCGCTCTTTCAACTTTGAAGAGTCTCATTTGCTCTTGAATCTAGAACTACACACGACCTGATTCTCGTATAACCAGAGATATGTAGGCGACTTAAAACCAAAGTCTCGGTCGTACCCTTTTTTCAACTCTACTTCGCTTCAATTGATCCTACTGACATCTGTCGTCGGTCGGACAAAATTGGCTACTAAGTCAACGTTGGTTGCCTGACAATTCATTCTTCATTCTCAATCAACCAAGGGGCAGCTGTTGACACCCAATTTTGACCGACCTTTAACCATTTTTAGGAATACTATTCGATTAAATACGTATTTAAAAATTTATATAAAGTTGGTCGATTTTGCTTGGAAATTATATATTTTAGTACGTTTTACTTTATTAAATTATCGTAATAATTATTAAAATATTTTAAAATTTAAACGATTTTCAATTATAAAAATATTTTAATATATGTAGTATTTTAATTGAATAGTAATTCCTATACTTTTCTTAAAATTATTTATATTCTATCCTATTCTATCATAATTTCTTTCAATTCTAGCCACTCCGGCCACTACAAATTTTATTCCAATCGTAGCCACTCTTTCATTTCAATTCTAGCCAGTTTAATTGCAATTTTAGCCATTCCAATCCTCCAACCAATTTGATTTTAATTTTTTTCATCTTTTAATCTCGTCCGTCCATCTTTAAATTAAATCCAAAATCGAATCCTTGCCCTTTATCTCTTATTAAATCCTATGGTCAAGATTTAACCTCCTATTCTTTATAAATTCTAATACCCTAAAAGATCAAACCAAAAAAGAATCATTCTCTCTTCCTCCCCTCCCTCTCTCCATCCTCCTCTCTCTCTCCCCATTCTTTCCGGCGAGCCTCCCTTCGCCATAGCCGCCGCCACACTCCACCCTCTCTTCCAGTCGTCGCTCCCCCTCCCTTCTCTCACCCTGCCTGAACCCCCTCTTTCCTTCCTCTTCTCCCTCTCGTTTTGCTCTTCTCTCCCTCTCTTTTCCTCTTCCCTCTTCCCGACGAGGAAGCTGCTGCGACCAGCAGCAGAGGAGAGCAGCAGCAGGCCGGAGACAGCCGCCGCCCCCTCTCCTCTCTCCCTTTTCCGGCAGCCGACCCCTCTCCTCTCTTCCTCTCCCCCCCTCCGTTCCTCCCCCCTTTCTCCTTACCCTGTTCTCTTCTTCTTCTTTTGCAGGGAGAAGCAACAACAAAGCAGCGAGCTCCGACGAAAGCTTTTGGAAAATCAAGTTTGTGAAAAGATGGATCTTTAAAAGATCCATCCAGGTACATTCTTTTAACTTTATTATCTCATCTTTTGTTAATGTTTGTTCTTCTTTCATTTATAATTTAGCTTGAATTTTAGAATATAAATGTTGTTATGCATATCATGAAAACTTACTGATTAAATCTTAAGTTTTGAATTTAATCGTTTATGGGTTGTTAGTTCGTAACGTTAGAGTTCTTTAGATTAATTGCAGGACATATAGTTCTTAACCTTTCCCTTTTAATAATATGGTCACCATTTGCTAGTGACAATTGTGACTTTGAGATCAATTGTATGCATTAAAAGTATTCGTTTCTTATTCGAATATGAGCTAGATTCTTAACTTATTTGGTTTGCTAACATTGCTCCCTTGATAATTGGTATAGATTGCTTATATACTATGTAGCATATATTTATTCCCTCTTGATGTAATAAAATAATAATAACCAGTGAACCATTTTAGCTCACTGTTTTTCCCTTCTCTTGCTTGTTTAATTGAAAATTAATTAATCGATGCTAAGACGATTTTATCACCTTATATGAATTCGGACAAATCTTATGGGTTGGTGAGGTAATTGTGCCTACCATTTCATTTACTAATGTTAATTGATTGTAATTACCTTTGTTAAAGTTGATTGGATTCTTACCTGTTTTTATTTTGGTAAAATTATATTTTTGGATTGATATAAAATAAATAAATAATTTTGTTGATTTAGTTTCTCTCTTTTAATAAGGAAAATGTTATATCAATTGATTCATGTTTTCCTTAATTAAAACTTGACAGATTTCTTACTTGTCTATTTTGGTAAAATCCTTTTTAGAAATCGAATGGATTCGGTCTTATACATACGCGAGGAAGGTAATCAAAAAAGAAAGAAAATGGAATAAAGTTGTTTTTGGTCCTCTTTATTTAAAGAAAAATAAAGTTGTTTTTGGCTCCTCTTTATTTAAAGAAAAATAATATTTTTGCTCTTCTTTATTCAAAGAAAAATAATGTTACCCTCCCTATTTTATTCTTGTCCTATCAGATTTCTTAATTACTTGTTTAATTTGGATAAAGAATAATTTAAAATAATCTTAATTTTGAAAAAGTAATTTTTTTTAATTTTTATTCTTATTTGTTTATATTTGGTAATGAAATATTCTAAAACTTTCTGATTTGGTCTTCCTTTATAAGGAAAATAGAATATTAATTGATTCCTTAAAAATATTTATTTACCTTATTTGTTCCCCCCTCTTCTACTATATAAGAGACCCCCTTTGCATTCTTTTAAGTCATTCACTCTCAATCACAAGTTCTCTCATCACTCCTGATTCTCTCATTGCTCTCTTGCTACTCTTAAAATACATTAAGATTCCGGTAAACATTCAAGTGTTCTTCTTCGCTACTTTGCTACTTTGATTTTGTTCGAGTAAAAGTTGGATCAATTTGTTTTCATTGATACCATTTCTTTTGCTTAACTGATTCTTAGCATGTACATTATCTTTGCATTCACACATTTGTGTATGCTATTGTCTGTTCTTTTCTATATGTATAATTCGTCATTAAATAATTGCATATGTGTCTCATCTTGACTAAATAAATTGTGATTACTTGTGTAGTTATTTGATTGCTTTGACAGGTTTCAAACTTGAAGTTCAAGTTAAAGATTAGCCATGAAGAAAGATTTATTTGTTTAATTCATATATTTGAATCTATATTTTTCTTATTTATTTATTTGAATTTTGTAATATTTGTATAACTCTAAAGCTCTCATATATAAATTTATTTGGGGGATCGTCTAAGGGAAGGGGATTTACATGCTACTTGTTCATGGTAATTTTTAAAGTTAGAAATCATGCCTATAGGTTTATTCTATTTTTGAATCTTTAACCACCTAGAATTATTGTTTGTAGGTGTTGTAATCTAACCAATTTTCAACATGCTTGACGCTTTGTTTGTTAATAAGTTTTAAAATAACTAGATTCCATTAATTTTTTAATGTTAAAATCAAATCCTAATAATATACTAGGCTCATCGGTTAGATGTTAAAAAATATGTTATAACTTTTCAGCATTGTCTTGTCACGTAGAAACCATGTCTAAGGATTAAATGTTCATTCTCATTTAGATTTACAAAATCATGCCTATATGTGTTACTCCGTTTTGAACACCTAAAAAATATTTGTAGGTTTGTAAATAAATTTTTAGCATACCCACTCCAATAAAATTTGTTGTGCATATTTTTCCCCCCTTTTAAATTAGCTAATATTATTAATTTGACCTTTTCAAGATTTCCGCACTTATGATGCAATATGTTATTTTCTTAAAATAATAATGATATTAAATTAAAATCATTTCATGCATTTAACAAATTACTTGGCTTTTGAATACATTTCATAGTAAAATTTTTGCATTTAATAAATTTACTACATTAATGTTCTACTAGTTTTTTCTTCTTACAAAGTTTTTGCAACATTTTTTTAAAAAGTCATTATTCAATCCTCCTTTAAAACTTTGGATTGACTATGACATTGTTTATTTTTTTAAAATAAATTATAAGCACTATCTCCTAACCTATCGTTAGTGGGAAAGTCAAAGGAACTACGAGGTCTAGTTCCAATTTTTAAATTAAACCGACGCGTCCCCGGAAGTACCACCTACCCATGAATTTCAAAAGGAATTATGTGTATTTATATGTAAATATTTATGTGCCTATACGCAAACTGAATCTTTTAAATCATTTTCAAAAATATAAATTTTTATTATTTTTTCTAAGACTGACCACAAAACAAAATTGTTTCTACGGTGGAGGAGCGCGATTAACAATATTGTGGCATCACCCCTATAAAGAAACAAACATTTTTTTGAAAAATAAGATTTCTATTCAAAATTTTCTCAATTTTTTAAAGCTTTACTTTCGCACATATTAGTTGCTTAATATTTGCAATATTTGTTTATCCCATAGATCGTATGCTCAAATAATAAATAATTGAAGTAATCTTAATTGTTTAATAATTTATTTGGGGTAGCTTAAAATAATAATAAAAAATTTTATTGGCTTATCTATTTGTCTATTTTTTGTCTCCTCGCTTATCTTCATCTAATTGATTAGTATTTGTTGTGTTTATTATTTCTATCACCTTCTAGCATGCTTAATATTAATTGAAATAATAACATAAGCTATTTGTTCGATTTGTTTATAACATAATCTCGTATGTTAAAATAAATTAAAAAATAATAAATTTGATTGTTTATTTATTGCTATCACCTAACCTTGCATATCTAAATAAAAAAAATAAAAATAAAATAGTCTTAATTATTTTATATTTGTTATCACTTAGCAAGCTTAAATAGATTAATAAATGAAGTGACCAATTTGCTACTTGTAACCCCCACCTAGATTGCATGAGATACGTCCGGGACCCACATTTGTGGACCTCGAGGGATGCCTAACACCTTCCCCTCGAGGTATTTTGAACCCTTACCCTGATCTCTGGCTCGTTGACCTTAGCTAGACTTAGTTAGGTTAGATAGGTGCCCTAACGCGCCTTAATTCGTTAGGTGGTGACTCAAAACTCAAAATCCCAAAAGACTTGTTAGGTCGTGCACAAAACCTGTTTTTGCGAAAAATGGGGCGCGACAGTGCTTGGAAAGAGAGATGTCGAATTGTGTTTTACTTCTCGAAGGGTATTAATTATAAAAGATGTACTTTATACTCCTTTTAAGAGGAAAAATTTGATAACTAGTTTTTTCTTAATAAAACAGGCTTGATCAATATGTAATAATGAAGAAGGGTGTTTTTGTGGGGAAGGGGTATGCATGTTATAGTATGTTCAAATTGAATGTTGAAATTAATAAAGTTTCTACTTCTATTTATATACTTTACACCACCAATTTTTGGCATGCTCGTTTGTGTCATATTAATGATCGTTATGTTGGAATCATAAGTAATTTAGGATTAATGGAAATGATTAAAAAGAAGGGATAAGGGTCAAAAATACCCCTCAATTTTTATTTTATTTGTTGAATTTACTCTGCCGTTAAAAACAAGTTATTTTTACCCATGCCGTCAATAAACTTAACAAATATATCCCACCTTGGATGGAAAACCCCAAATTACCAAATTAATTAAAATTACCCGATTTTACTTAAATTATTCAATTTTAACCCAACCCGACCCACTTAATAAAATAACTCATTTCTTTACCCAAAACAACTTTGTTTTTCACCACCACCAAACAAGGAACAAAGAATCACAAATCACAAGAGCTAAAAGGAAAAAAGAATTCAAAATCAAACGCTTCCATCTTCTTGGAATTTAGTGAAGTGGCGGTATTCAGCTTGTTGTGTGGTTGATTGTGATGTTTGTGTATGAAGTATTCTGAGTTTTGTTGTGTTTTTACCCTTCTGTGGATGGTGGCGATGGATTCTATTGGGTCATATCGTTCACCTTCGATATGTAAGTTCGCAATTTTCACTCTTTTTTTCCTCTTCAGATTTTCAAAATTTATTGCTGATTTTAGCTATTTGTTGTTCTTGTATTTTTTTTTTTTAATTATGGGAATTCATAGTGGGTGCTGCTTAGGGTTTGGAAAAAGTGGAGATCTTTGAATCGGAATGTGGGAAATCCCTAGAAAGGAAGTTCTAATTTTGTGATGATGTATTGATTAGAGTTTTGATTTTTTTTCATTCGGATCCGCCAGATACATCCATTCAGTCACTACACTTGTTTTTAGTTTGGTTCAACTTTTGCGTACAGTACTCTTTTGCTTTTTGAGTTTCTTGGAGCTCTTATTGCTGTCAAATTTTGAATTGATGTCTTAAGTTGGACTTTTTGTCCTTGCACTATCTGTTATTTTATCTTTGTTTCTTTTGTATTTCAGGTGTGGTGAATTCATTGTAGTAGTAAAAGATTGTGAAACTTCTTGGTTCACCGTTATTTAAATGGCGAACTCTATTTCAGTCGATCTATGTGAGGGTGGTGACTTAGGTCAATTTTTTTTTAAATTTTTTTAGAGACATTTTTTTAATCTTTTTTAAAAAAAATCATTTTTAACGCCGCTATGTTGGTTTTTCACCATCTTTGGATCGGAATGAATCCGACAGAGAATTTTTGTATTTTTTCAAAAATGCTCATACAAATAATAAAGAGAAAAAGATCAAAATCCCTCCTAATCTATATCCGTTTTTTTCAACTACAAACTTTAACTTTACGAGAGTCCTATCACCCACCTGAATTGTTTATAACTGTAATAATTACCTCCCTAAATGCTTAGTTGGCAATGTGAGTGTATTTCACTCTCTTTGAGAGAGTCAACATTAAAAACTATTACTAAATATTACTTTTAACATCTTTTTTCAATAAATATATGTATTTTTAATTTTTTTATGTTTCTAAATTATTTTCTTTATTCTCCGTAGCAATATAATAAAAATCTCTCCATCATTCACCACCTTTAAATAGGTGTTACCACAGCCACAGTCGTTGTTGCCACCACCATTTTTACCGAATTCTTTATTGTTGATTCCAAACAAATTACGAACTCATGTAATACTCTTGCAAAATCAATCTACCTAAATAAATAGAAAGAATTAGAAGAGAAAAAAACCACGAGGATAGTTGAGATGATGAAACTAATGGGGTTGAAAATCATGAACAACTTGAAGATATCATAAATGAAGATGATAAAGATGTGCTAAAGTGTTGAATTTTGATGTAACGATGATTTCGCATATGACAATAGTGAAAAGGATGGAGGCCTAAAGAATTCTCTTTGTGAGGAAGATAAAAAAAATAAATGAAGATCCACAATGTATCCCCTAATATTTTCCCCAAATCAAACTTTCACAAAAAAAAAGGGAAAATGCACAAGTACCCGCATAGACTATGACCGTTATCTCATAGACACACCTTAGCTAAACTAATGTCCTCTTACCCCCCTGAAATTATTTTTTTTGTAATATTGTGCACGTTTTGGCTTACGTGGCATTCAAATTTCTTCCACGCGCTTCAATCGCGTGGAGTCACGGAGTGTGCCACGTAAGACAAAAGGTGTACAAAATTACCAAAAAAATATTTTCAAATGGGATAATAGGACCTTAGTTTAGTTAAGGTGTGTCTCTAGAATTTCGGTCATAATCTAGAGGAAGTACTTGCATTATCCCAAAATAATAAAATAAAAATAGGGCTGCAAAAAGATTGAAGAAGAAAGGATGAAGAAGAAGGAGAAAAATGTAAGTATGTAGTTGAAAATCCGAATATAGACTGAAAGGGTATTTGACCATTTTCTCAATAATTAAACAAATAAATAAATAATAAAATCTATCTACCTTACTTCTCAAAATATTAAAAGTAGATATCTAATTTTATCAGACATATTTATTATTTGACAGTTCTTTCATATATTTTACGAATTCTTAATTTTTCAAGTAAATACCATATATTTAATTATTCCATCTATTACATGCAATTGATGTAAGCACCATTGCATCACAAAAGCTAAACACATGATTGTCCAACAAGACAACAAAATCGAAAAGGGAATTATGTTGTCATTAAGGTAAAAGACATGCTAGTTTTTATTATCTTCCTCTATTTCCAATGGTGTAGAATTCAATGTGTTTCCTTGTATGTTTCACTAGCCACCATTAT
Organism: Solanum pennellii; assembly: GCF_001406875.1. NCBI lineage: Eukaryota > Viridiplantae > Streptophyta > Magnoliopsida > Solanales > Solanaceae > Solanum > Solanum pennellii. Next base: position 10,128,385 of record NC_028637.1, on the reverse strand, counting down.
TACCTGGCCAATTACTTATGCTCACAATGAAACTCTCTCCCTTTCTCTATAAATAGTTAAATTTGAATATTCACTTAGACATATAATTGTTCAAAGATATATAATATGGCTAAGCCTCAATTTCACTATGCTGCCTTTCTAGCTCTCATCCTTTTCTTCCTCATTGCATCAAATGGTGAGTATAACCCACAAACTATTGAATTATTCTACCTAATATTATGACTTCTAACATTGTAAAATTTAAGAAAAAAAGAAAACCATTTTAAGAATGCATTGTGGTATTAAATATGTCGCGACATTTAATAAGAGGATGTCATTATGAGTATAATTAAAGAGAGAGCTAAATAGACAGGAGGTGTGAAAGGTCAGATATAGTGGAGATGGGGATAGACACATTTAGGCCTTAACAATTATGGGGAAAGGTGATTAGACAAGATATGATCTGAGGATGTTGAGGTCGCAAGGTTACGACGTAATTGAACATCGTCTGACTATTAACTTATTCATGTAGTTCTCTGGCTTGGTGGCAGCCTAGAGAACCGTGTCTATCATAGTATTAGCTTATCATACATTCTTCCACTTTATTGGTACTTGTTATCATATATATGTTTACAGTGGGAATACACTCTATTATCTCTAGATTTCACTATGTGAAATTTCAATATGTGAAATTTCACTGAATATGTTATTATTATATATAATAAAAAGAGTGTCATGTAAAGTGAAGCATATTGTAATATTATATGTAAACTCGTGAGATTTTACTTTCTTTTCTTCGTAGACATTCAAAAAGCAGAATCAATTGGTTGTGAAAAGATGAGTGTGACATGGTCTGGGCCTTGCTTTGATACTGGAGGATGTAATAATCAATGCATCAATTGGGAACATGCTATTCATGGAGCTTGCCACTGGGATTGGACTGGCCCTGCTTGCTATTGCTACTTCTGTTGATATATATGATTTTAATTATTGTGATTGATGCTATCAATTGAAAAAAATAAAAGATATATTGCATGTTGTAATAATGTTGGAAATTTATAAGACATGTGATCGAGTATGAATAATTCTGGTGTATATAATTTGCTCCTTATAAGAATATCCAAATTGTGACTTTTCTGATTCCCTTATATTAATATTCAATGTTGTGATTCAAAATAGGAGTCAAATCTGTTTATAACATGTATCCCTTTATTATTTTGTCATCTAATTATAAATCATTTTATGAGATATCTCAAAAACACACTTATTTAAAAGGTCTTTGAATATATACAAGTTTAAGGATGATTATCAGAATGAGAGAAAGAATAGTCCTTCAGTTTTTACAAAAAACAAAAGGACAAAGTAGCCCTTTCTCTTCAAGTTCAATATCGAGAGTTCTACTTATCCTATTTTCTCTTAAAAGCTTTACGGAATTTTTATTGTCTTAGCTAATAGAAAAACCAACCTAAACTTAGGCATTTAACCCAATCCTAAATTCTTTAACTTTTGACTGACCCGTAACGAATGAAACAAAATTATTTCTCACCATTTATCAATATAATTCACACTGCACCTTATTTTACTATCATCTTTCAATTTTTAAATCCCAACAATTATATGTAAAACAACTACAACTAGGTTATTTTGTCACTTTTGTGTACATCATAGGAAAAATCAAGAACTATCAATATTGCCAAACACATGAGTTAAGAATTTATATTAACAAAAACTAGTTGCACTATTACATGTTATTGATGCAAGCACGATTGCATCACAAAAGCTTAAGACATGATCATTATCCAAGAAGACAACAATAAAATCCAAAAGGGAAGTGTATTATATTGCATCAAGTGTTGAAATGTGTATTTTTTCCCTTTTAGAGTTAATTGTCAAACTCACATTTAAAGAACCTTTATTATATTTTTAGTTTCGTATGTATGTGTTTTCTATCTTACCTATCACCATATGTTTTATCGAATGACATCTCAACTTGTTCATTTTTTGTACTAGGTTGGCAAAATAAAAATTTGATACTTGATAATAGTTCAATTAGAAAACTCATATATCTAAAGGGTCAAATACAATATTCAAAAATTTAGAATATTTTAAATGTATTTTTGATGGTTTACACTCCATTTTTACACACAATTTCTGGTAATATCATCTCTAAATGAATGGTATGTTGCGTTAGAGTTTTGAAAAAATGAACAATAATTTAATATAATTGACTAGCGAATATAATTATTTTGATGGATATGGAACTTACCACTATTATATTAAAAAGTACTTATCACAAAATAATACTTTTTTATTAGAGACCAATTTAAAAGAAGGTACATTCTCGAATTTTGGGTATGCACGAGTAAACATTTAAATTTGTAAAAAATTGAATAATATATATATATATATA
>NC_028637.1:10100461-10125323 GCF_001406875.1 Solanum pennellii | reverse complement strand
TATCTGTTTTATGGGACATCATACAATTTGTATCCTACATGTATTATGCCAAATAGAATGCATGTCTCTACTTGTTAAATTTTATACAAGTTTAAGTGTTTATTTGTCCATAAGCAAAGTTGAAAGACATAAACATCAGTTGAATCAAGTTAAAAAACATATTTATGTACAAAATAACATGTTCATTATAATTTGGGAAAATGTTTAAGTACCTCTCAACCTATGCCTGAAATCTCAAAGACACATTTATTCTATACTAAGGTCCTATTACCCCCCCCCCTCGAACACATTTTATAAATAATTTTCTACCCCTTTTTGACCTACCTCACACTAGTTTGAAAAAAAAATGTCAACACACCTTGGGCCTACAAGATAGTGCCACGTAGGCCGAAAAGGGGTAGAAAATTATTTATAAAATAAGTTTAGGGGGTAATAGGACCTTAGTATAGTATAAATGTGTCTCTGGATTTTCGGGCATAGATTGAGGGGGTACTTGTGCATTATCCCTTATAATTTTATAGATAGGTACTTGAAAGAGAAGCATACAAAAATAGTATTCCCACCAAAAAAATAAAAACATTATTTTAAATAGATGCTCGACTTAATTTTGGCAAACATATATAGTACTAACATCAAGTCCAGTCTGTTAAATCTAACCAAACGGCCACAATCCACCCAAGAAATTGTTTACAAATACACACTCCTGTACTTTATAATTTCTCATACCAATTTTAAAATACCGCCAAAAAGTGAAAATCCATTTTTCGATGGTTAACCGCCTTACTCTCTTCCTCATCATCTCCATTACTGATCGCCACCGCCGCCGTTGATTCCACCACCAACACGACCACCAGCGTTGATATCGTCTCCACTGTCGTCCACTCCAAAAAACAGGTGACAAACACCGCCGGCACAAAATATTCCATTTCCCCATATGAACTGGACAACCTTTTGAGTGTCTTAAGGTACAACATCTATCCTCTTTTTAGCAACACAGTCGACACCTCCGACTGGGACAACTCAAACATATTAGTCGCCTAAAGCAAAAATTAAACGGGTCTTAAATTGGGATTGTTAATAAATTTTATATAATTGATTTCTTCCAGTTTTCAATTGATAATATAATCATTCTTATTTTAAATTATTTTTCATGCGATATAATACTCCAAATATGTCAAATTTCTTTTAATATTTTCTTCATTTTTCATAAGAAGTTAACTTTTTCTACAAATAGTATTAATATTTGTTAAAAAATACTCCCTTCGTTTAAAAAAGGATGGCCTACTTTGACTTGGAATGAAGTTTAAGAAAATAACTTTTTAATTTTGTGGTTCTAAATTAAAGTTATGTCAAATGTACCAAAATTCCCTTTAATCTTGTGGTATTAAACATGCCACGTGAAAAGTTAAAGTTAAAGTTTTTCAATAAAGGAAAAGGGTCATTCATTTTGAAACAAACTAAAAAGGAAATAGGGACATTCTTTTTGAAAAGGAGGGAGTAATAAATTATAACCTATTATTATGAAAAATCATGAGTCCCCTTAAATTTTGGGGCCTAAGGAAGATGTCTTTTTTTTCTAACACTGTCGAGTGACCCCTGACACTTCATTTGTGCCGGTAGGATCCTTCACTATCTTCGCACCGGCAGATCATTTCCTCTATATCCTCGATATGGCTTCTCATGCTGATGCTTACATGGTGTCACTACGATCTCACATCATCCCTTCTCTCAGAGTCCCGACCATTGAACTCTGCAACCTTACTTCTGCATACCTCGATACCCTTCTTCCCCGTTACATATTTGGTGGATACGACTAGGAGTAACGACGATTTCGTCACTGTTTATGGGATTCGGGTTTCGGACCCGAATTCTTTTTTTGGGTCAACATTTGTTGTTCATGGGTTAGATGTGATTCCTCTTACTGGATTCAACATGTATGAGGACACTCTAAGCCAGATTCAACATCTATAATACTGGTACAAATTATTTTGGTGACTAATTTTCTCCTGATAATATCAACACTTGTATCTCATTATCTCATAATTCGAATGGCGTTTCAATGATTTTTTATTTGAAAATTCTCTTTGATCGCCCAACTGTAATATTGGTTCTCATCATATCATCTCCCCCTTAAACTTGAAGCTGATACTCTACATATCTATCTCATCATCTCTAAACTAGTCTATATTTGCTTTACTTACTCAGAAAATTCTACTTTTATGACTATTGAACTCTACATGCGCATGCACTAAGATTCCTTATATGTCTTCTTTTTCAGATGCTCCTCATAACTTCTTTCGACTTCTATTAAAGTCTTTCTATAATTGTTAACTGAATTATCTTAAAAAGCTATTTAATCTAACTCTTAAGAGAAAAAATAATTCTTACTTCATACTATTTCATATTAATAACTCAGATATACTAGCACAACCTCATTAACAACCTAGCCTCCGAAGCAACTCAATCTCAATAATCCTACATTTGGTTAGAAAGTAGGCAATATGGTTTAGTACAACATATACCAAGTATGAAAGCTAGCACAACCTCATAAGAGCATCTCAAAATGGTTAGTCAACATAAGACATAAGCATTAGAGAAAATAACATGTTCATACTCATAATCATCATAGTCATAACATAATCATGATGGTCATAGCATAATCTACAACATAAACATCATATAAACATAAGTCAACATAAGACATACTAATTGAGAATAGAAGATACATCATGTTCATGTCATAGTCTTTACTTAGAATTTCATGGTTACATACTTCAACCTTAGGTATTTCCTATTACAAGAGGACTACTTCAGAAGCCACCTTCAAGTATACTTGTGCAGGGCAAGGATAACATCTCATACTACTATCCAGGGTAAGTACCTCTCTTTGGTCATTCTTTGGCATAGTCCACATTCATAGTCAAGACATAGGTCTTCATGTCATCTAAATCATAGTCTATATACATGGTATAATTCTTAAAACTTTCCCACCATAAGGGCACCATAATTCTAGGTTACCTATAATCAAAGTTGTGCAACGTATGAACGACATCCCATACTACCCTTCAGACTAAGCATAACCTTGAAGTCATCGTAATCATATTAATCCTCCCTTGGACTCATCATTAGCTTAACTCTCATAACTAAGGGAAATTCTAACCTTTAGTCAACTATAGCAAGGAAGGCACCTATGGCACAATCCTATATAAACTTATTTTTTTAGTAACCCTAAGTCATACTTGGACAATGCAATCATAGCATCCCATAATACTAATCAAGCTAAGTACCAAATTAGGTCCTCTTACTAATACTCTTGGTATGGAACCTAGTGCCTCTCTTTAGCTTTAGAACACTATGAGGTACTCTCTTAAGCACATCTTAGTTCATTAATAACTTGGACCTTAGAAGATACTAATTTTAGTATGTCTAAGTTCATTACTTAGCATAGATACTATGAGATACTTACTTAAGCATGTCTAACTTCATTTATACTTTGAACTCTATGAGATACTGTCTTAAGTATGTCTAAGTTTCTTCTTCACATGGACTTTATGAGATACTATCTTAAGAATGTATAAGTCCATTTACACACTTGAACACTATTAGTTACTTCATTATGTAAGTCTTAGTTCATTATGCTTTGAACAATATGAGATGCTTGCATGTTTTAGTTCATTGGATAAGGAGACTGGTACTAGGAACCTTGACTCAACTATGTAAAGGATCCCATCTCATGAGATGTAGCCTTGGGAAAACCACACTCTAATACGTTAGAGTTCCCCCTTTAACTTGGATAGTCCTCACATCAACTAGGTGTGGTTCTCTTTTAAGCTTGGAGCTCGTACCCTCTCGTGTGACACTCCATCTCATAAATACCCACTTGGAGCCAAACATAAATCCCAAAATTTACTTGTTAATCCTTTCTTAACACTCATGTCGCATTGAAGGATGTCCTTGAAAATTAATCCATGTTCAAGTGATTCTATCATTTCAACTTTCAAGCATTCATAAGGTAGGTTAAGTGTGTAAAGTCCTTTCACCACAATCCAACCTATTAGACTTTAATCTTCACCATGAAGTCCTAGCTATCATTATCACAAACCTTACTATCAATGTTTATTTCTAAAATATTCTTTATACATAGATTTCAAGGTGTGCTATTCAAATTCCTAATTAGTAGGTGATTCTAGTCACAATTGATCATAAAGGTTGAATTCCAACTTTACATGTCAAGATCAATCATATTCAATTAGGTTAAGTTCAATTCATAGTTACATGATCCTAACTTTTATCAATTCCTATACATGACATTGATTTAGGAAGATTACCTTGGAACCTTCAAATTCACCTCTAATGGCATCAATCCACAAATATCACATTCATCAATTTAGACTAGGGTTTACCATATAAATCATATGAAATCATCATAATATAATCAATACATGCTAATACAATTATAATTCGATATTATCCACTAGATTGGAACCATAGCGAAACCCTACCAACAATGTAAGCACAATCCTAGCTAGAATTGGGTTTTTGACATTATAATTGGGGGGAAACTGAGGGGGATCTATGGAGTAAGAAGCCATAGGTGCTGCCCTCTTCTCTTATTTTCTCTTCTTCTTCTTCTTCTTCTTCTTCTTCTTCTTCTACTACTACTACTACTACTACTACTACTTCTTCTTCTTCTTCTTCTTCTTGTTGTTGTTGTTGTTGTTGTTGTTGTTGTTGTTTTTACAGAGAGAATCTTGGAGAGTAATTTGGCATCTTAGATGAATGAGTTAATGAATTAGTTTATGGGTCTAATACGTATTTATAGGTGGATAATTAACTAACCAACCGACCTACCTTAACCCCTACTTAATTACTAAATTAATTCCCAAAACCCATAACTAAAACTAAAACACTTAAAACAAGCAGGACTTACGACCTCACCACCCATAGACCGTAGGTGGACCTACAGGGCGTCCCTCACCTCTATAGGTGAGGTATAAAAACCTAAAAGGTCACCACACTTCAGTCCTTGATTCACTACCCCCACCTACGGGGATTGGGTCCACCTACGACCAGTAGGTGGCCAAACGTAGGTGACACTTTTTTTGACAGCTTTTTGGGTTGATTTGAGGTCCTCTTCAAGTAACCTTGGGTGGTCCATGGGGCTCGTACGTTGACTCCCTAATCCTGAAATCTTCATTCTAAGTAAGGGAGTCATTTTTACTAGTTTCAACCCTAATAAAACACCTCAAAATCTTACGAAAATCTTTAGAACGATCTAGTTCAGCTAGCTAGTTTCCGGGGTGTTACATTATCTCCCCCTTGGGATCATTTGTCCTCTAATGACGATTCTTAACACTTATTAAAGTCACAAGTCTTGAATAGCATCCCATTATGCATGCAATAAATCTAAATGCACACAGTCAAGCAAGAGAAATTCAATTAAAAACCAAACTCAATCAATGCAACACACGGGAGTAGGAACTACTTTTACCAACCCAAAAATGCACCAAATTCGATATCTTCTCATTTAAAAGGAGGAACTATCCTCTCCTAACTAAAACATGTTCAATACCCACTCATGGAGTCTAATTTCAATTTACTCTCAAAAAATATTTATTCAAGGAGGAATCTTTCAACTCCAAACTAAGACATGCTCATTTACTCATCTCATGAATTCTATATAAAACTCTACTCAAATACACTACAACATGAAGAAAAACCTTGCATATAAGTCATTTATAACAAGATATAGGATTTTTCATGAATATGCATCACTTAAGAAGATCATGGTAACATACAATTCACACATTACTTCATGTAAAAGCAAACCAAGAGGAACCTTTCATATTAATCTTGAATCAGAGTATAAGGAAAAGGATGAGGACATTGGGACATATCATTGGCCCTTGGCCACCCAAGTAGCACTCTTAATACTAAAGAACACTTATTACCACTTTATGGAACAAATTTCTTGTTCTTCTTTTTCTTACATTTCCGGTCTAAGACTTCAACCAGTACTTCTGAATTATATAGTTCTCATCAAGCAGCTATGAATCACAAACAACCTTACTAACACCACTCAAGATCACATATGATCCTAACAAACTGGACTAAACTTCTCTTACTCTCTACACCTCTCAAGGTGAAAAAGGCAAACCTAACTTATGAACATCAAAGACAATCAATAACCTTGATATCTAAGCACATTATCTCCCCCTTGGTAGCAAGTGTATACAAAATCTTTTTAAGCATCAATTCTTTCATTTCTAAGGTCGGAGAAAGTCATCACTTAGATTTCACATCATCACACAAAATGATTCTAAACCATGGTGAATTACATTTCTACCCTTCTTAGAGGAGTCCATTCACTCAACCCATATAGACATTACTTAAACACCGTATTCCAACAATCTATCAACATACCTCAAAACTCATCTTAACTAAGATGGTATCTACAAACAACTAAACATAGCCTCACAATCACCTTCCTAGGTATGAAGACTATCTCCCCCTTGGGAGTAAGCCTACACAAATTCTTCTAAGCATCTATCATAACATAAAGGAAACAATGAAGCATCATTCATACTAAAGAAAACATCAAAGTCCATATTCTATAATCGACCAAGTCACATAGCCATAATTGACATCACAACCAACCTTTCTCACTCACTCCTTGTAGCATAAACTCTTATAATAATCATATCCTAAAGATCATCTGATGAGGGATAAGAGAGACCTTATAGAGTTAAACTCTATGACACGACTTGAAGAATGAAGAAGTGAAGTTTCCAAAGTATCCAATAACATCCTATTCATAAATGTGGCACACTTCACATTTATGAACAAGACTCTACTATACATGGTTTGAGACAATCCTAGAATCATTCTCAAACGTTGTGCTCAGATACCAAGTTTTTCACGATTGGGTTTACCCCGTAGAAGTAACATGGCATACTTGACCTCGAAAGGGTCTCATACAAGCCCTTAGCATATGACTATACCATAAGATAATAGAAAATAAGGACAATTTAAAACATTTCAAATCGAAGTCATTTCTATGAATTTGAAAGCGAAAGTCTTTACTAAACCTTTGTCTCAAACCATCTATTAAACTCTTGAAAAAGTTATCGGGCCGTAACCCTTACAAAGTCTAAAACATAAAGGACACACGAGTTTGTCCTCAAAGCTATGAGGACTCAATGTTTTCTCAACTATTCGAACACCATAGCAACCTAGAATCCAAAGAAACTTAATCTCTAAAACCCCACATTTGTTTAGAATGTAGACAATATGCGTTTAGTAAAAATTGTACCAAGTATGAAAGCTAGTATAACCTCATAAAAGCATTTCAAAATTGTTAGTCAACATAAGACTTAAGCATAAGAAGTAATAACATGTTCATACTCATAATCATCGTAGTCATAACATAATCATCATGGTCATAGCATAATCTACAACATAAACATCATATAAACATAAGTCAACATAAGACATACCAAATGAGAATAGAAGATACATCATGTTCATGTCATAGTCTTTACTTAGAATTTCATGGTTACATACTTCAACCTTAGGTATTTCCTATTACAAGAGGACTACTTCAGAAGCCACCTTCAAGTATACTTGTGCAAGGTAAGGATAGCATCCCATACTACTATCCAAGTTAACTGCCTTGCTTTGGTCATTCTTGGGCATAGTCCATATTCATAGTCAAGACTTAGGTCTTCATGTCATCTTAATAATAGTATATATACATTGTTTAATTATTTAAGATTTCCTACCATAAAGTCACCATACTTCTAGGCAACCTTAAAGCACACTTGTGCAATGTATGAAAGACATCCCATACCCTTCAGACTAAGCATAACCTTGAAGTCATCCTAGTCATATTCACCCTACCTTGGCCTCATCTTTAGCTTAACTCTCATAACTAAGGGAATCTCTCACCTTTAGTTAACTATAACAAGGAAGGCAAATATGACAAAATCATATCTCAACTTATTCTCTTTAGTAACCCTAAGTCATACTTGTGCAATGCAATCATGGCATCCATAATACTAATCATGATAAGTACCACTTTTAAGTCCTCTTACTAATACTCTTGGTTTGGAATCTAGTTCCTATCTTTAGATTTAGAATACTATGAGGTACTCTCTTAAACATATCTTAATTCATTTATAACTTGAACCATATGAAAACTACTTTTAGTGTGTCTAAGTTCATTACTAGAATGGATACTATCAGGTACTTACTTTAACATGTCTAACTCCATTTTACTTTGAACACTATGAGATACTGTAACAACCCAAAAAAATGAATAAGCTAAATGCTTAAGGTGTCAAGAATGCTTGCGATTAGAACAAGGTTCACACAATTTGATACGCGTAGAACCAGACCTCAGAACCCTTACTACGGCCAAGACAACTAACTTGGGGAGTTATTTGAGCTTGTAAAGGTTGGAACCAACCAAGTAAGGATCTCGAAAATGAAGATTTAATCAAAGGAGTCTTTACCAGACTTAAAAAGAAGAAATTTTAAGTTTTGAGGGTCTAGGGGTAAAATGGTCTTTTACCAGGCTAAGGGCAGTATCGTAATTAACCTAAATATATATTTAATTAATTATTTAATAAGATGGATGGGCAATTTGGGGAGAGAGAGCCGAAATTGATCCGTTGGAGTGGAGTCTTGCTCCACCCGGGTTCGAACCTAGGTGGAAACAATGATTTAAATTATTTTTATTTAAATTGAAAAATTAATGCAATTAATTTATATTTATTTTTTATTAGATGATTTAAAATAAAAGGAAAATCAGATATTTAAATATTATGGAGAGTCCTAAATTGAGTAAGTCATTATCTAAGCCTAAACAACTTGGCACGTTTGACTCTCTCACAATCTCTCTCACATTTCATCACCTCTCTCACATTTGTTTCTGCTAAAACAACTTCAAGAACTGAAATAATATTAAGAGTTCTTCACACTTGGAGAACTCACATGAAATTTTAAGAAAAACAAAGTAACCAAAAACGTTAAGGCAAAGAGAAGTTGTCCGTCGTGGTGTGGACGTTGAGGAAGCCTGGACTGATTTTGGAGAGGGTTTTGGGCAGAAAATTTGATGTTTGAACAATCAAATAAGGTATGGATTTCTTTACTCTTGGTACCTTTTCCAAGAGTTCCCTTAAGATTCAGTTATTCAGTCCGAAAACTAGGATTGTTTTCACCGTTGCATGTCCCTGTCACTAGCTCCTAAATGATGCGTAGGTTGGATATGTTTTCTGGTAGATTTAGGTATGTGTGATGTTCTTGTGTATAATTTGAATATGTTTATGTACGTGAAATCATGAAAATGACAATCAATGTGTGTTTGAAATTATGTGCAAGTGTGTGCAAGTTTGTGAATGTGGCAAGGGCCTCGGCTTGATGCTCAAAATATGATAAGGTTGTAGTTGTTGTTTTGTGAGCATAAATCCATTAAAAATTGTGATGTTCATTTAAGTAAATGTGGATGATTGAGTGACAATCTTTTAGCCAAATAAACTCATGAAAAATACACCTAAAGATGTGTTAAAATGGAATATGAATACACCCTATGAATCAAGTGAAAACGTTGATAAAAATGAATCAAAAATGACCAAAATTTACAGCAACTATGAAAGGTTAAATTAGACTAAAGTTTAATAATGAAAATCTGGAAATTTAATACATTTTAAAGAGGTGGCCACCAGGATCCGAACCTGTGACCTCACCTTTTGGCTACTGGAATTCGCGAGAAAAGGAGACGAAAATGCGGCTGGGGGAATTGAACTCGGGCCACTGGTTTGGGAAAGGAGAAGAAAATGATTTAATTAAATAAATGGGAGGCATGGGAATCGAACCCACGACATCCACGCAGCTAGTAAAAGAAGAGAAAAATAAATAAAAGAAAATGTGAGGCGTGGGAATCGAACCCACGACCTCAAGATTGGAGAGGAGAATGCAAAAATTAAATAAGAAAATAAAGTGAGGCTGTGGGGGCTCGATCCCACAACCTCACTACCAAGGCTCCTAGTTAAGAAATATTTTTAAAAAAGGAGGCTGAGGGGGTTCGAACCCACCACCTCACAGCCTCTAGCGAATTTAAATTAAAATAAGGAGGCTATGGGGGTTTGAATCCACAACCTCCCTATTCCAGCGAAATAAATAACAAAAATAAAAGAGGCTGTAGGGGTTTGATCCCACAACCTCTTGGTTTGGGCGACAAGGGGCCATGTGATGTTAATGAAAAGTAAAAGGGGTTGTGGGGGTTCAAACCCACTATCCTTCGGCCAATTTAAGAGGGAAACCAAGTAGAAAATTAAAAGTATAATGTTAATGTTGGGGTTCAATCTTGAGTCCCAATTCCATAGAGATTAAAAATAAAATCAATGAAAAATGTAAATGCTATCCAAGTGATTCGAACTTGGGTTTCCTTGCCCAAACTTCCGTTTTGATACATAAGTCATACATGAACAAAATATCCAAGAATAATGCCATCTACTTAGATCAAATCAAGATCTTGGCATATATACAAGATACATAAGTCTTGTACTACAGAATCTTATGAATGTAGGAATCACTTAACGAACTATGAATGAAGCCCCATGGCTTGTATGTATAGACACATAAGTCTAACATACGTTCAAAATTAAGTGAACCTAAGATGTATGCAATGAAATGATGAAATCCTAGAAGGGTTAAGTAAGGGTGTGAAACACACTAAATGGCCACGTGCATTGGCATATGATGAAATGAACATTCACGTAATAAGAGGTGAGTAACTATGAAAAGAAGAGGTTCTAATGATAATGAATGTGGTGACAACATGATATGAGGCTAATGTAAATGATGAGAGCAATATCAAATGAGCCTAAGTAAATGTTACCAATATGTACTCACCTATGAGCGTGTAAGATAATGAAAAGACCAGTCCATGTGAACATTCTAATGAGAGTATTGAGCTTAACACACTCAATAATAATGATGAGATGAGAAATCATCTAATAAGATATGATGTCCTCATTCTAGAAGCCAACTTTCATGACGTATGAGATAAATGTAATGGAACTTTATACTGAGCACTGATAGGCTAGTTATGAGCGGTGATGACTTCTTTTCGGAAGGGCGGAGTTTCATGTAACTCTCATGAAATGAGACTGTCCGGCTTGCCGGGTATGGGTTTCCTTATATCTCCTAGTCTTCGAACCTATACAGCCAATATAGGGATCTGGTGGGGTCAAATTCCCATGTACGCTAGCATGTTATGGATCACTTTGGCCGGTGATTCCATCTTTTTTTCGGTGTTGGGGAGACACTGGATTTCATGATGCTCACATGATCTATGTCGGTTAAAGATAAAGTTCCCAAGGAATGAATGAATGAGGCCAGCCTCAAATGATGCACATAATAAAATGAATGATACCAAAGGTGTTAGGATAGGATAATCAAAAGGTGAGTTAGGCTCAAGTAATGACATTAGGTCATTCTTGGTCATTGCACAACGAATCCGATGAAAGTCTTCGACTACATCCTAGGTATAGCTGGTATTTACTATGGCATATTAATGAAATGAAATGGAGTACGTATGGATGAACGAATCAGACTCTATGTTTGCTAATGAAGACTCCGTAGTTGAGGTCCTATCTGTTGAGCCCTCATTTCTGGGATGTCTTAATGTTAAGTCCATGATTCCGAGGTCTCATGACCTATGAATGAATGATATTAAAGAAGTTATGTGCTACATACAAAATGGGTTGTATGCAATATGATATGTTCTATGTGTAAATGTTATGTGCGGTGTGCAAATGTGAAAAGTATGATGATGTATGTTACTCTCATGGCATAACTTTCCTATTCCAATTCTGGAAAGCTCACTTACTTTCCTAATCCAAATTTGGAAAGCTCATTGACTTTCCTAATCAAAATTCGGAAACTTCCCTAGTCTCAATTTGGCAAGTCCACTGACTTGACTTCCAAAAATCATGTTGTTAGGAAAGAGCTATTCTTTCTTAGGCATGTCCGTGGTGTGTGCTTGCATACCCATACTTAGTACAACTTTATACTAACCCTATACAAACTCTACTATTTTAGGTCCAGGCACAGGTGGACGATAGAGCTACAGGATCATCGCTGCAGTTATTCAGACGTTGAGCATTCATCCGGTTTTGGTAGGTCCTCATGATTTCGAGGATGCTACTATTTTATATTCTAGCTTAGTTTTAGAGGTGTGCTAGTGGAGCATGTTCCACTAGCGTTTCTTTCCTTTTTTTATTTAGACTATGTATGGTGCCATTTTGGCAATTATACACTTAGTAAGAATCGAATTATTTCTTTCAGTTGCTTATCTCTTAATGTTAGATGGTTGATGGTGAACAATTACGTATTAATGAGAATGTTTTTTTATAAGTATGTTAAAAGACAAAAAGTTTCAAATTTTCCGCTAAAATTTACCTATGTAAAGTAAAAATAACATAAGTAGGCTTGTCTGCGACCTCTAAGAGGTCAACGACGCCGGTCGCGTCTGGGGTCTAGATTCCAGTCATGACAGATACTGTCTTAATTATTTCTATGTTCCTTCTTCACATGGATTAATGAGATACTATCTTAAGCATGACTAAGACCTTTTACACATTTGAACACTAAAAGTTACTTATTATGTAAGTCTTAGTTCATTATGCTTTGAACACTATAAGATGATTCTCAAGCATGCCTTATTTTATTGAAAATAGAGATTGCTACTAGGAACCTTGACTCAACTATGTGAAGGATCCCATCTCATGAGACCTAACTTTGTAAAAGCTCACACTCTACTGCGTAAGAGTTCCCTCTTTAACTTTTATAGTCCTCACATCAACTAGGTGTGGTTCTCCTTTCGACTTGGTGCCCAGACCCTCTCTTGTGTGACACTCTATCTCGTTGTCAATATCTACTTGGAGACAAGCATACACCCCAAGATTTACTTGTAAAGCCTTTGTTAACACTGATGTCTCATGGAAGGATGTCTTTGACAATCAATTCATGTTCAAGTGATTTTATTGCTTCAACTTTCAAGCACTTATAAGGTAGGTTAGATGAGTAAAGGCCTTTCACCATAATCCAACCTATTAGACTTCTATTCTCTTTTATACTTTACTCTCAAATACTTTACATCAATAGATATACACATTAGCTTCACCCTAAAGCCCTAGATATCATGATCACAAAACTTACTCCATATTTTTATTTTTAGATCTCTTTTTCTACTTAGATTTCAAGGTATTCTAATCATATCCCTCATTACTAGGCTATTCTAGTCACAATTGATCATAAAGGTTCAATTACAACCTTACATGTCAAGTTTGATCATATTCAATTAGGTTAATGTAAATTCATAGTTACATGATCCCGACTTTGATCAATTCCTATACATGACATTGATTTTAGGAAGGTTACCTTTGAACCTTCAAATTCACCTCTAATGGCATCAATACAGAAAAATCACATTCATCAATTTAGACTAGGGTTTACCATAGAAATTACATGAAAAAATCATAATATCATCAAAAAATTCTAATAAAATCATAATTAGGCATTGTCCACTAGATTGGAATCATACCCAAACCCTATCCACAATGCAAGCATAACCCTAGCTCGAATACGGTTTTTGACTTTACATTTTGCGGAAAACTATGGGGGCTCAATGGGGAAAGAAACCATAGATGAATAATATAAAAAGACCTTGCTTTCAAGACCTAAAGAAATTTTAATCTTTGGAGAA
This sequence comes from Solanum pennellii, assembly GCF_001406875.1. Taxonomy (NCBI): domain Eukaryota; kingdom Viridiplantae; phylum Streptophyta; class Magnoliopsida; order Solanales; family Solanaceae; genus Solanum; species Solanum pennellii. The sequence goes on along the minus strand of NC_028637.1, from coordinate 10,111,552 downwards.
AATCCGACTTAGGTGCTTCCCTCTTCTCTTCTCTTCTTCTTCTTCCTCTTCTTCTTAATCTTTTTGCTTCTAGGAGAGAATGTTTGGAGAGTAATTTGGGGTCTTAGATAAATAACTTAATGAATAAGTTTAGGAGTATAATAAGTGTTTACAGGTGGATAATTAAATAACTACCCGACCTATCTTAACCCCTACTTAACTACTAACTTAATTCCCAAACCCCCTAACTAAATCTAAAACACTTAAAACTGGCAAGACCTACGACCTCACCACCCATGGACTGTGGGTGGACCTATGGGGTTTGAATCACCTCAGTAGGTGAGGTATGCAACTGTAAAATGGTTGGCCACTATAGGACTTGACATAAGACCCCCACCTACGGGGCATGGTTCCACCCACGCCAGATGGTGGCCAAACGTAGATGACACTTTTTTACAGCTTTTTTGGCTGTTTTGAGGTGGTCCTTAGGGGGTCGTACCTTGACTCCCTAACCCTTAAGACTTCATTCTAAGTACGAGAGTCATTTTTATGAGCTTTAACGCTCAAACAACACCCCAAACTCTTACGAAAAGCTCTAGAACTCTCTAGTTCAACTAGCTAGTTTTTGGGGTTTTACATATACCTCTAAATGCATTCTTCTAACTCTAGGTACTTCTATTAGTAGTGACTCATAACATCGAAACTCGTACTATCTTTAGGTGAAAATTTTATCCAAGCTCTATAACATACTTCCTTCTTATAGGGTATTTCCTGAAATAAGGTTTAGACAAAAAAGTTTGGGAGTATATCTTGTTTTTGACTTGAATGCACGATTCATATGAATAAGAGTGCATTCTTTCAAACCCAAAGACTTAGTCTCATTCACAAGCTTCTCTATATCCCTTCTATAGTTTCACGACTTTATTTGAGAGTAACTCATCAATAAAGATTTGGGATTTGGTTTTTCAACCTCCTTGAGTATAAGGGGTAGTTGAATAAATTTTGAGAAATGAATGAGTCTGAACAAGTTCCTTATGACATGTTCTATTGGACGATTCAATGTATGAAAGAAGGAAAACTTTTCTTAAATGTATGTAGTCTCTCATTTGTAGCAATGGGGCCTCACAATCATAAATAAGATTCTACTATGTCATAGACTCCCTAGGATATTGGAACTTATTGCGCTGATATTAAGTTTGTCATACTCCGAGTCTATACCCTCGATATGGCCGATACTCGAGAAGCATTGTTGGTCACCAAGTAAACCCTTGGACTGAATGATTACTTAGAGTAATACTTACTCAAGCAAAGATAGGCTTAAAACAAAATTAAATCATTTAAACTCAAATAGTCATCTCATAAAGTTTAGGAACTACTCAATAACAATACTTATAATTTGTAAAACAATTCAAAATGAAGTAAATAAATAGAAGAAACCTCGACTGTGTTTATCTATGAAGTCTCTACTAGTAAAGAAGGATGTCAAGACAAAACCCACAACATCTCAAAAACTAATAATAATAACTCATAAAACTGGAGTCCTCCAGAAGTAAAGAGGCCTCATTCAAAAGCTCCAAGCATATGAAGTGATCTCAATGGAGTTTTGTGGTGGGTACTAAGCACTTGAATTTGCATCATACAAGACGCAAGTCGAATGATATTAGTACATTAAATGTACGAGTATGCAGTATTGCTGAACAACATATAACTTAATGAAACGACTGGAATAGACATAAATATATGCTCAAATGAATGTAAGAAAGTAAGAAAGTGAAATCGTTAAAACATTATAAAAATACCTGTTAATCTTTTAACATAGTAAATGATAATAATAAAAATACACTCCAAACTCTATTTGGGAGATACTCTAGTTGACAACCATCATTATGAGCCACATGATAATAGAACTTCTCGACCACGCTGTTAGAACTATTCTATAACGTGTCGGGGTATAGAACCTCTGAACTAAGTGGATCCACTAAGCAGTATGGATTCATCTAAAAAAATATGATCCTTTACCCATGTTGGCTGACATGGTTTATGAGGATTTTGAGTTGTCTGAACTCATTCCCATATTGGTGCTCAATACTAGTCTCAATAAATATATACTCATGCTCAATGTATAAAAATATTCTCTTTTGTTGCTTGAGGTAATTTCTCAAAAGATCATCTTAAAGGAGGTAATGCTCTGAAATATCTCTGAACTCATAAACTCATTTAGAAATCAATGTTTCTCTTTTCTCACTTTAAAAATGATATATTTGGGAAATACTTACTTCCCTTATACTCTCTCTCAAAACATCTCTTCAGAATCTACTTAGAACTCTTATTTACTTTTCTCGGATATCAATTTAAGACAAAGATTGGTTAAAAAGAATTTCTCAATAAATAACTCAATAATAAGGTTCATGATCGAAAATAGACACGAACAATTAACTCAAGAATCTCAAATAAATGATATACAACAACTCAACAATTAGGAACATAAATTCGTAATCAAAATTTAAGGACTGAGAACTCAAGATCAAACTCATCTCAAGAATACTCAAAATATAGAACCCTAGATTACTCTTTTACTGCTAGAAATTAGATTTAAGGCATGAGGAAGAACTAGTCCAAAACTATGATAGCCTTACATTCCTCATTATGAAGTAATTAGACTGAAAACTTTTGTTGAGACTTGATTTTTCTTGAGGTTGAGTAAGAACACTACCTTTCTTGTGATGAAATCTATGGTCTAGGAATATTGATGCTTTATCTTGGTAAAGGAAATTCTATTATGGAGTTTTTAGAGAGGAATAACTTGGGAAAAACTCGGGTGGAAGAATCCTCTCAGTATCTTGATTTTTTTTGAAGGTTTTATGATTCTCATTGGAGAAAAGGAACTATAAGTGAGTGCTAAGAGAAATTCTACATACTTGAATGCTTTGATTAATGATTTTGCTTAGTTGAATGATATACTCAGCTAAAACACTCAAAATGACTTAGAATAGGGTTAAAAATCTTGGGAAAGGACAAAAATAATTCTACAACGCGTGCAGAAAGTTGCTAAAAAACTGCAGCAAGCCTTGTAATATACCATGAATTTACGTTATTTTTGATAGATTTCACTCGATGTTTGTGAGAGTATTTGGATATTTTCTATTAGATATGATGGTGTTTCATGTAATTTTTTTAAGAAATAGGTTTCGAGCGGTCAAGTGAGAAAAAAGCTAAAAATGTAGAAGAAGCAGTTGATGGAGCCCAACATTGGGCCGTCGTCTAGTTGACAGGTTGTAGGTGGGGAGGCTTAGATGCGGGTTCAAGGAATTCTAACCAAGTGTAGAACCACGTTTGATGGACCATCGTTGGATGGTCGTCGTTTGATTCAAAAAGTTGAAGTTCCACTACTTGAACCACGGAGGAATAGGACGGACCATAGTCCAATCCACAAACAGTAGGTGGCAACCATTGTTTGAAGAGATTAATTTTTTGGCGCTGACCCACGAAGTTGAACCACGGACTGTAGGTTGATCCAGGATCTTTCATTCGTGTCGTCGATAGAAACCACGTCTGGACCAAATTTTCCTTATTTCCTTTACGTGCTTTGTTTAGGAATTTTTCTACTATAAATATGGGTTGTAATTTAAGTTTTTGGGGGTTACACTCTATTGGAAAACCTTTGTGTTTGGCTTTTGCATTATTTAGCAAACACTTAAAGCAATTTAAATTTGTGAAGTCCATTTTATGCAATTTTGCTTTTGATTTCCAATTGAAGATTTTGTTACTCATATATTTTGATTGTGAGTTCATGATTCTTATTATTAAAAACAATATGAATTATGCATTCTCAATCATGAGTAGCTAAATCAAAAACTAGTGTTGTGAGAACCATGAGCAATTAACAATGTATGACTAATAAATAGGTAATTTTAGAATAGTTATTATGCATGTATTGTTAATCATTTCGTTTATAAGCTTTTTAACAATGGATAATAGAACTCGCCTCGTTCCTACTTGCCAGACCAAGGAGGTAATGAATAAGACAATGATTAAACAACAGAGATTTAGTTAATTTAGTTGTTGTCTAATAACCTGACCCCAATCAATTGATAAAAAGGTGAATACCCCAATTCAATTGACGCCAGGGCTAATCCAGGGTTAAAGGTAAAAGTTAGTAAAATACACACCCATAGATTGAAAAAGTTGCATTGTGAAATTCCCTACTTGGAGGATCAATCACTTAGGGATACCCAACTTATAACTTTGCATGTAAAATACTAGGATAAAGTTATTATTATTAGAAATACTACGTTAACAACTTTTGGGGAACACTTATACCATAGTTTTCTTCTCATATTGATATCTAAAATTACAACTCTAGCCTACATTGTTGCTTAGGACTCATTTGTTTCCATTAAGATTAAGACGTCTGAATATGAATACACATTTGAATATTATGAAGTGCATTAAGATCTATATGTGTAAATATGAATAAATATCTAAATATTAAGTTGTTGCCTCTGAATTATATTGAAACTGTTTGTTTTCAATATCTGAATGTACATATGAAATTAAATGCTATATCAATAAAAAATTATAAAAACCTCATTTTAGTAAAATAGTTTTTTTAATGTAGAAAATAATATTTTAACTTTTTTTTATCATAACAAGGTAATATGATTTATCTTTTAAGAATTTAACATTAAGGTACATCATTAACATGAATATTCCTTGCACTAAAACACTATGAGAATCTAATATAATGATGTGTAGTTTATATAGAGTAGTAATATAATGTTTATGAGAATATTTTATTTTATAATAGACATTTGTTATTATTATGGTTCAAACAATTAATACTTTCTTATTTTCTGGAGCCTGCTAAATATTATATCATGAGAGTTCCTATCAAATCAAATATATTGATTTATTTATGAAAGTAAAAGACGTATATTAAGTTAATAAGAATAAATAAAATTATAATGGTAAACATGTAATTAACATTAATTAAATAAGAATGCAACTTTTATGAGTTGTTGTGATGTAGTCGAATTAAGACATGAGTCTTATTTTTGAGTCTGAATGGTATTAAGAGTGTGTCACAAATCTAATTCATTCAGAGTTATTCAAACCCATTAAGAGACCAATAAGGAAATACAACAAACAAACGTAATTAACTGACTCTGAATAATTAAGATTCAGTCCTAAAAAACACACACTTAATGAGGAGAATCTGAATGATTAAGATTCAAATTCCCATTAAGTGCAAACAAATTAGGCTATAGTGATACAAATAAAAAAATTGTCATTTTAATACAATCCCCCCTTTTGTTACTTTTCTCAGAAATAACTTTTACTGAAAGTAGATAATCGTGAATTATCCTAAGTCTGAACCATATTCCTCGTGGGATCGAGCCTAACATGAAAGTTGGGTATCCACGGAAGAACAAGAGAGACAGTAGTCCTATCCACGGACCATAGGTGGAAACCGTCATTCAAAGATCTTACATTTTTGGCCAAGCGGTGACGTACGGAGGTGAACCACGGATAATAGGTTGATCCACGGTCCGTTGTTCGTGTCGTTGATCGAAACTGCATCTGAATCAAATTTTTCTATTTCCTTTTCCTACTTTGTTTGGGACTTCTGCTATTATAAATATGGGTTGTAATTTACGTTTTTGCGGGGCTAGACTCTATCGGAAACCTTTGTTTTTAGCTTTTGGATTATTTTGCAAACACTTGAGCTATTTTATTTGTGAATTTCGTTTTATGCAATTTCGCTTTTTATTTGCAATTAAAGACTTCTGTATCTATTTTGGTTGTAAGTTCACGATTCTTCTTATTAACAACAATATGAATTGTGAGTTCTCAAACATGAGTAGCTAAATCCACAACTAGGGTTGTGGGAACCATGAGGAATTAACAAAATATGACTAATAAATAAATAATTATAGAATATTGTTTATGAATGTATTGTTAATACTTTTGTTTAAAATGCGTTTTAACAATGGGGAAAGTTAGAACTCACATGTTCCTACTTGCCAGATCAAGAAGGTCATGAATGAGAAAAGTATTAAACAACGGAGATTCAGTTAAGTTCACTGCTATCTAATGACTCGACCTTAATCAATTGACGAAAGGGTGAATATCACAATCCAATTGACACGAGGGATGATTCAGGTTAAAGGTAACAATTAGTAAAGTAAAGACCCGTAGGCGGACTAAGTTGCATGGTGAAATTCCCTCTTTGGAGGACCTATCACTTAGGGATACCCAAATTATCAACCTTGCATGTAAAGCACTAGAATAGTTACTATTATTAGGAATATTGCATTTAAAGCTTGTAAGGAACACTTATACCCTTGTTTTCTTGTCATATTGATATCTCAAATTGCTAATCTTGCTTACTTGTTACTTAGTGATAAAAATCAACAAATTGTCGTTTTAATTACAAACCCCCCTTTTGTTAGTTGTCCCTGAAATAACTTTGACTAAAAGAAGATAATCCTGAATTAGCCTAAGTCTGATCCATATTCCTCATTGGATTGACCCTAACCTGAAAGTTAGGTTCTTTATTTGGCAACGATCACTTATACTTCCTTTGAGAGGTGTAAGTTGGTGTATCACCTTCACTTAATGTCTATCATTCGTCAAAATTTAAACCATTCGTTAAACACCGACTGTCTGATAGGGGTTCACTAAAACGAGCATAATTTTCTACTATAAACTCGAAATGAGGCTAATTTTGTGGTGTTGGAGAGAGAACTTGTAGACCTTTAATCTGATAGATCATGAGACACCTAATTCATTTTATGCCGAGATATATGATCGCTTAAATTTAACCTGATTAGAATCTTATGTCAAAACTTAATCTTAGAAATTTTCGGGGTGTTTCAAGTTACAAAAAATCATTCTACAAAAGTTTCAATCAAAACTCAAGGCAAATAATTTGTAGGAAAAAAAGATATTATTTAACTAGAAAACTTAGGGTTGCACTAGGAAGATGAAGGAACTTCTATGTTGAAGTGCATAGTTTTATTAACGGGAAAATCTGCCTTTTATGGGCTTACAAATACAGAAAGATCAAATCTATCCAAGACTCTACTTGACTAAAATCTAGGAAAACACAAGAAAAAGTTGCAACCAAATTATAATAAATAGTAACCTCTTAAAACTCTAGTGAAATACTTATTCAACTCACAGTAAAACATCCTACGCACTACACTTAAAAAAACATGCTTGAATCAATTCAAAATCAAATACGCCAAGACATAACATAAAGTAATTATGCTTCGCTGAGGGAAGTTCTTTAGTATGAATATACGTCACTTGTTCTTTAGTGCTAAAGACCATCATTTCAATAAGCCGACCTTCAACAAGTTTTCAGATAAAATGGTGCTGAATATCTATGTTCTTCGATCTTCTGTGACAAACAGAACTTTTAGCCATTGCAATTGCTGATAAGTTATAACAGAATATTTTTGTTGTCCCCCTTTTCTCTTGGTGATGTTAAACAAGTATTTTGCTAAGACATAATGCTTGACATGTTGAAGATGTTGCTGCGACGTATTCAACCTCAGAAGAAGATAAAGTTGTTGTTGCTTGTTTCTTTTAATCTCCAAGTAATAATTACAAAACCAAGAGTGAAAAGGTTCCAAGAAACACTCTTTCTATCATCCAAACGGCTTCCTGGCCCAATCACTATCTATATAATAGTAGAGATTAAAATTAGAACTTCAAAAGTATCATAGTCCAAATATTGTAGCTCCAGCAACATAACACATGATTCTTTTAGTTGCTATAAGAAGATGGTTTGAAGGCCTATGCATAAACATTGAAATCATTCCAACATAAAGACTATATTAGGATGAGTGTAATCTAAGTAAATTAAAACTCCAACTAAACTTTTAAAAGAACTTTCATTATCTCTTTCAATATCATCATCAAGTTGCAGCTTCTCATTTGCATTCATAGGAGTATGTTGAAAATATAATCAAATAATAAAAGTGTGCTCTCTCTAACAGTTTAAGATTTTAGATAAGATGGTCACACATATCAACATGGTATCAGAGTAGGCAAAGATCCTGAGATCGAATCTCACCGTCACTCAAATAAAAAGAAAATTTCCAAGTGCTTGGCTCATGAAAAAAAAATCAGGCCCGCTAGTGAGGGAATGTGTTAAAAATATAATTAAATAATAAAAGTGTGCTCTCTCTAACATATTAAGCTTTAAGATGAGATTTTCACACAGTTCAACAACGCAGCCACTTTTTCACAATTAAGCAAATTAGATCTTTTGAGAAGATCAGTGGCATACTTTCTTTTTGAAATCAAATTCCACCTTCTCCCTGCTTCACTTAAATTTCAAGAAAATAGTGCAAAAATCTCAAATCTGTCATTTTAAAAAAAATCATCATAGATGATTTTGAAATCATATACAAGAGAGTAAGATAGCCCATGTATCGTCAACATACAAACACACCAATACAAGATCATATTTTCCATATTTCTTCACATATAAAATTGGTCCTCCACAACCTCTTTTCTAATGGCATGTCCTCAAAAATTTGAAATTTGTTCATGTTTTGTCCAATCAAGTCTCCATAATAATTATTTGGCATACTTCTATCTTTTCTGAAACCATCTATTGTCAATTTCTCATACATCCACACTGGAGCATTTGCGTATGTGCTCTTCAGATATCTGAACCATCTGCCTTATTTCCTCCATATCCTTTACCGAGACCACTCTCACCTTGTACAAGATATCTTCATTTCTAATATCATCACTCCTATTATGGCCACTCATTCAACGGAACATTTTCATCTCACAACTTTAATCTTCTGAATGTGAGATTTCTTAACTGGCCAAAACATTGACTCATACATTCTATTAGTTCTAACCACCATTTTAAAGAACTTGTGTTTAGGATTAGGTTGGACCTTGTTATCACAAGTCTTCATATGCAAGATTCGATCTCATCCAACTAGCACCAATATGATGTATAACATCGTTCTCAATCGCCCCATTTTGTTGCTTTTTGGCCTAAAACCCCAATTACAATTGTGTGCTATTGCAACTAAGTTCTTAGTTAACAACTGGTAAAAATGACCAAGCATTGATCGAGAATTTAATATTATAGAATTTATAAAATAATACTTAAAATCTATTGATCATTAAACCTAAAACTCTATATTATCTTACACATAAGATTATGTAGTAAGAACCATTAACAATGTAATGAATATAAAACTTATTACATCTTATCATTTATCCTTAAAAATGTATAGGTATAAATTAATGACTGTAAAAATACATACCAGGATCTATAACATAACCAATGGTGCATGTTAGCCACTCAACATGTGCAAGGTACATAAATATTTAATTATGAAAAAGAAGAAGAGGTTTAGAATTTTCGTTTTTCTAAAATGAGAGGAAAAATTCTCTAATTATTGTGTGAACAAAGGGTAGTGTGGACGAATATTTATTCTGCCTTATTATAAATGTTACAACTAATGGGAAAAGTTGCAACCCTTCGGTAATGTCACAACCTTTCATAAAAGTCACAACGTTTCATAAAAGTTACAACTCTTCATTAAAGTCACAACTTTTCATAAAAGTTGCAACTTTTCAAAAAATTCACAACTCTATATAAAAGTCTCAACTCTTCATTAATGTCACAACTTTTCATAAAAGTCACAAGATTTCATAAATATCATAACTTTTTGTGAAAGGTGAAGGCTAGTTTTGGAAATATATAGATTAAAAGAGAATTCTTGTTTGTGGTGGTGCCACATAGGCGTGTCTAGGGTTCTCCTTTTTATAATTATATGATATGAATGATTAGAAAATGGAACTATTATTATTTTGATATTCTATATAAAATTTGTTAACTTCGTGATGAAGTCTGGTCAAGTGGTTGAGCTATGTCATGAGTAGTGTTGAATGAAGGATAAAGTACTCCTTTACATATGTAAATGCAGCTCACACTAGCTATGTATAAGTTTGGGAATAATTCTTAGCACCGAGCGGATATGGTAAATGGGGTAGAGAATCTCCCACTAGTTTAGGCTGGGTTTTCTACACATGCTCTAATGAGATGGAAAGTCTCCCGTTAGTTAGGTTGAGTTTCTAGAAGAATTCTCCCTATCACATAATATGTCCGCATAGGTATTAGCTAGTGGATCCACACTGAAGCTAAATATGTTAGTTCTACCTTAGGCAAGTAGGATGCCTTTTTTCGGTGTGGGGTCATATGACACCGAATTCCATGTACCTCACATGGTCTACGTTGGTTAAGGATATATACCTCTAATGAATAAGAATATGAATTATGAATACGAAAGTGAGTTATTTGCTATGGTTCCTCAAAGGGTTTACTTAGTATGAGTGGTAATATTAGATTCCATTCATACAGGACACAAGTGGACTTTGAGAGTAGTCATGGTGTGTTCCTCTTATGTTTATGTACTATGAATATGCATTATGTTTATGTACTATGAATATACATTATGTGTATGTGCTATGAATATGAAGTATGTTTATGTTTTATGAATATGAACATGATTATGAATGTCTCTTTAGTATGTGTATGAACTATGGATGAGACTAATGTATGATAGGTATGAGCACGGTAGTCCAAAGATGGTACTTAGCATAGGTAGGGTTATGGGACCTTATCTACACATGGCACAAGTGCAATCTAGGGTTACTTATGTGGTTATGGTATACACTACTAAAAAAAGGCCAAAAAGAGACCTAGAAAAGAGACCTCACGAGGTCTCTTTTCGGAAAAAAGAGACCGAAAAAGAGACCTCAACGCTAGGTCAGTAAAATGCAGGTCACTTTTTTACAGACACCTCATGAGGTCGCCAAACGGAGACCTCACGAGGTCACCAACAAATAATCTGATTTTTTACAAAAAGGAGACCTCACGAGGTCACTATTGTATTATTTAATTTAATTTTATATTTTTTATATAGAGACCTCACGAGGTCACAATTTTATAATATTATTTAATTTTATATTTTAATAAAGAGACCTCATTAGGTCGCTAAGATATTATTTAATTTAATTTTATATTATTTTAAAGTAGAGACCTCATGAGGTCTCTTTTCTGCATTTATA
>NC_028637.1:10099786-10100421 GCF_001406875.1 Solanum pennellii | reverse complement strand
CAAGTAATGCATCGAATTGAGCCTTAAGACCCGCAAACTGTAATTCCAACCGCCTTTCCCTAGCCCGTGATTCTTCGGCTTGGCTAGATAGCTCAACAATCTTTTTCTCCATAGCCAAATTTTTCTTCATTGATTCATCATGATTTGAACTATTTAGGCCTTCAAACTCAGAAGAAAATTCACGAAATGTTTTATGCGGCATTCCATATGCATACCCATATCTACTCGGCCCACAAGTCAAGTCTAACCAAACTCTCTCATCCTGTTCTTGAGTAAGTGGCATACCTCGATTTTCTTCAGGCAGAGTTTGTTGTAAATCCTCCAAAGCTTGAAGATTCATAACAACATAAGTATATGCAAAGTTACAATATCACAATGAGATATAAATATATAATAATACAATCAAATTAACCTCAAACACCTCCTCAATGATCTAACACATTTAGTTTCAATAACAAAAAATAAATAAATTTACCTGGAGATGGAGGCACTGCTGGTGAGGCGACTGCAACTGGCGGCGGCGCGAGAGCTGGCGGCGGAGAGCTGGCGATGAGCGAGAGGGTCGCGAGGGCAGTGAGAAAGAGAGAGAGGCGGTCGCGAGGGCAGTGAGAAAGAGAGAGAGGCGGTCGCGAGGG
>NC_028637.1:10075831-10099426 GCF_001406875.1 Solanum pennellii | reverse complement strand
TTTTAATCTAATTCTCATAAAATTGGAGACCTCATGAGGTCTCTAATTTTTTAACTATTCAATTAAATTAAATTATTATTTTTAATTTAACAAGTAGAGACCTCATGAGGTCTCTACTTGTTAAATTAAAAATAATAATTTAATTTAATTGAATAGTTAAAAAATTAGAGACCTCATGAGGTCTCCAATTTTATGAGAATTAGATTAAAATTTTAAAATTTTTAAATAAGTCAGATAAAAGAAATTATTCATTACATTGACCTCACGAGGTCTCTTCTACATTATAAAAAAATTAAAAGATATTAATTTAAATAGCGACCTCATGAGGTCTCTTATTATTGACCTATTTTTGAGGTCTCCATTTCTAGGTCTCTTTTTGGCCTTTTTTTAGTAGTGTATTATGTCTTATGAGTATACTATTAAGGATGTTGAATTAATTTCTAATGAATGATGTACTTTGATTAAGTTAATATAAAATATTGACTTATATATTTTATGTAATAGTGTATATATTGCTTGGGTTGTATTACGAGTAATTTCCTTATCTGGACGTGATGAATATGAATGTGCCTAGTCTAGGGTGGCTTTAAAGAATACTAAGTGTGAGTAGTATTATGAGATGTTATTCATATATTGCACTAGTATGACTTAAAGTTGTCTTCGAGATAGTCTTAATGTGTTTATGTGATGTATGTAATGCTTATTTTCCATATGAATATCTATTGCCTAAAGTTTGTATGTTGAATATATCCTAATATCAATATATGATTTGTATGTTGAATAGTTTTGAAGATTATGCCTAATATGCTCTTATTCATGAAGTTTTACGAAAATGACATATGCATGACTTTCAAACAAAATATCCCTTGCTAAGCATGTTTTTTCATGGTCATCATATTTCGTACTTAATTGTGCTAACCCATATTTCTTCTACTTTTTTTTAAGTGTAGGTTTCAGCATTCAAGGGCTTGAGAAGAGTTCTCCATGACCAAATTTTTGTCCTCATGATCTGGGGGACAAGTATTTGGAAGTTTCTTATATTTAATTTGTAATAAGTTATGTCTAGTTTTGTTTAAGTCTTTCGACTGTGAAGGGACATGACCCTATCTTTAGGTTCCATGTTTTGGTTAGATGTCCATGTGATATGTAAGCATTCCCCATGATTTTAAATATCGTGTTCTTCTTGTGAATGTATTTTTTAATAAGAAGATTTAATTCCTTGTCATTTTTCTTTATGATCAAATGTTATGAATGTCATGAGACTTGTATAAGACCTCTTCAAGGTCGAATATGCCATGTTATGACTAAAGGGTGCTCTCGAGTCGTGATACTCTGATATAGATGAGCTCCTACTCACCGTTTGTTGCTTCTTTGATTTCTATGAAATAAGAGAATCTCCAAGTTTTAAGATCTAATACATGACTGATATTTGTGTGTTAGGACATGAAGTCCTCTGATTCACAATATCTAGTGATTTCTATAATACCTATCCATAATTTGATCAGTATCCAAACTCCTATACATTTATTGTCATATCTCAAAACCCTTAGTGCATCCTCCTAGTGTGAAACATTAGGGTGTTGCATGGATTAGCTCAGAATTTGTACACTAAAGCAAATGTCAGGTCTGGTGATTGTTAAGTACATTAGTTTACCAATCAATCTTTGGTACGCTTTAATATCTTCTGACTCTGAATCATCAGAGACACCAATGTGATGATCAAATTATACACTGGTCAATTTGTGGTTAAATTCCACATGATTGCTTACAGTATTTGCTCCACTCAATCTTATTTCTAAAATAAGTTGTAATGCATACTTTGTTTAATTCAACAATATCCCCTCTTTTGAGATCAAAACTTCAATCCCCGAAAAATACATGAGACTTCCCAAGTCTTTCATTTTGAAATTTTGGTGTAGTGTGCCTTTTGCTTCTTGAATCATCTTGGAACTACTGCTAGTATTTAAGAGGTTATCAACATACACTAAAATCACAAACATGTCAGTAAATCATCCTTTCTAATGAATAAAGAGTTATCATGATCACTTTGAGAGTAACCTTTCACCAATAATGCCTAGTTAACTTGATATTCTACTGTCTAGATGCTTGGTTGAGACCATAGAGTAACTTCCTCAGCTTGCAAGAGAAATTTCCATATAGATGTCTTCAACCAAATCACCTTGCAAGAAGGCATTGTTAATATCCATTTCAGATAGATCATAACCATGGGACGCGGCGAGATAATAAAGTCCTTCTCATTGACTGTACCTTTTGAAACTAGTCAGGCATTGTATCTATCCACATCAGCATTGTACTTATACTTGATCTTGTATAACCATTTGGAACTAATTTTTTCTCACATAGTGGCAAGTGAACAAATGTACAAATATTGTTATCCTTTAAATCCTAGATTTCTTGTTGCATGGTATCAATCCGTAACTTGTCTTGAGATGCTTCATAGAGGATTGGGGCTCTACAGTCCTGGTAGTCTTTCTTGAACCAGTGGTGTGAATAACATTATAAAGAGGCACTGGTATTGTTTGCATTGGTTCTACTGGATCATGTATAGAAACGTCATCTTGTAAGGCTTTTAATTCATTAATGTCATGCATAGGTGACTCAAAACATTGGTTGCTTGGGTTTGCAGTTCTTGTGTCTACAGGTTGAGATGAGGAATTCGTTGGGAGATCTTGGTCTAGAGCATCAGTGGCATCACTGTATTATTTAGAAAAGGGGAACAAGGGTCTGAACCTTCATCATGCGACTACATCCCTGCCGAAAAACACTGCCTTCACATCAAGATCATACAACTTAGAACATTTTTGTGTGAAAGAAAAACCAATAAGACATCTCTCTTTGCAGTCTAGGAGGTTTTACAAATAATATTTCATAAGGAGTATTTCCATCTAGTACAGTCATAGGAAATTTGTTAATTAAGTATGCTGCAGTTTGTACATACTTACCCCATAATCTACTAGGAACATGAGATTGTATCCTTAAGCCTCTACTTATGTCCAGAATGTTTCTATGTTTTCTCTGAATAAGGCCATTTTATGATGGAGTACAAGGAAAATGAATTTGATCTATGATGCCTAAGGAAGATAGCAAATCATTTACTTGACTTTTAAAGAATTCAGTGCCTTTGTAAAATCTCAAAACCTTTATTTCACAATCAAACTAATTACAAGTCATGGGTATAAAACTTGTCAATACAACTATTACATCCTTCTTAGTGTATAGTAAAGAGATCCATATAAATCTACTAAAATCATCAATTATAGTAAAAAATAAATTAGTATTTTATATCTTAAGTGGGATTCCTATGAAGTCATCAAACATCTAAATGTACTATCTGGAACATTTTATAAGTCTCAATTACTTTGCCAAAGGACAAATCATACACTCTTCTTGAACTGCCTTATCAACTTTATTCTGCAACATATTAAGATGCTACACTACTTTCAAGGAAGGATGCCCCAACTTATGTTCTCCTAAGTAGTTGGTTTTTAGCATTGCTCCTACTAAGTAGACAGAATTCATGCCTTAGGATAAATAGGCCTTCCTAATAAGTAGAGAGAGACTGCAATACACATAAATCAGGATAAAATAACACCATGCATGGAGACTGAAAATTAGTTGAACCTCAAGTCTACATGGATTTTTCAACGTGCAATTTCCCAAAACTAGTATTTTTAATGCATAATATATCAAGAATTAGCTATTATGCATGAAAAATACTAGTTTCAATCACATTTGTTACCGACCAAAGGTATATATGTACATTTCACAAATTTCGTTAATAATTTAATTCCTCGTAAATTTAAAGAATAATGTAGTTACAATGGTTCATCAACTTATAAGACAAAATTGAATCTCTTCATCTTCATTTTTATTCTCTTCATGTTCAATTGTTTTTATCTTTCTTTAATCTTTTGTTAGTGAGTTGGATTTACTTGTACAGAATCACATCGACTTTTTGTCTTGTAGGATATTTTCATTGATTGTCATGAATGCAGTGAGAAAGATAGAAGTCTTTCTTCTTGTCCTTGTGTAAAAGACTTTTTTTTTGAGAATCCAATTAAGTGTACCGCAACTTCTATAAAATGTTTTTTGTTTAAAAATGAAACTAAAATTTTATTAAGAACATATCAACTTACATAAAAATAATTAATTGCATGCAAGGAACAATGATTTATTATCTGAAAATCGATACCACTTGAAACAGTTCATTCTGTGTTACTTCACTTACTGCATCATCACTATGAAATATTAGCGTCATTTCTTAATTGTATCTTCATAAAAAAAGTCAAGTTTAACAAAATTCATTTGTTGAAATATTCAACAATTTAGATGAGTTCAAATAAAGATAAATAAAACATTGAGCATAACAAACTCATATTAAAAAAATAATAAAGATAACATGATCATATGAGAATGTAGAATATATAACATAGGAAAATGAAGAATAAGCTAATAGAAGATAAAAACGTTAAAAATTAAGTGATCCAAGAAGTGACCTTTTGATATCTTTAACCTAACAACTTAATATGAGTTTTTTTTTTTTAAATAATGACAATGGCTTAAAGAGCATAATAAAAGTAGGTAACTTAAAAGGCTAAATCATTATTGTTTTATTTTTTTAAATTATTTATTCCAATGCATGTATATTTTTTTATCTAGTAAAATTTTATCTAAAAATCAATTATGAATGCTTTCACTCTTCCACCTTCCGAGGATATTAAATAGTTTTTAGTGCATTCAACCTATCAATATGCAGGAAGATAAATTTGTACTTGTAAAGCTGAATTTGATCTTTATTATGTTATTAATTCTAGTAAGTATTATTTAATAATATCATATGAACTAATATTAAAAAATAATTAACTATTATAGAGGTAAAATGGTTATTTAATTTTGGATTTTGGAGCTTCACACTTATAATAATATATGATATGATGATATATGATAATATGACATTTTGCTAAATTACAAAATAACATCAAAATAATTTTAAAAAAATAATTTGGACATTGATAAATACTGATTTCACCTTGTTTGAAATTCAAGAAGCTTGATCGAGCAATTAAAAATAGGCATGGTAAAACTACGTGGCAAAACCCACAAGTACCACAAATAACCATCATATATTTTTAAAACAAAAAGTATTGTTGATGTAGCATCATATTAATTCACAATTATTAAATTTTACACATTCATATGTTATAAAAAGTCTTAATTCTTTAGCAAATAGTTAAATTATTCAGCTATTGACATTAATATTTAAATCTTTAATATTTTCTGACAAAATTAGGTGGTCATTGAATCATCGGTTTATTAGAAACAACAAAATGATCGTTACTAATTGCTTATATTATTAGAGACCAAAACAAAGGTCACAATTAAATAAAAAAATTATGGTTAAATCTTACAACATTTAACTGCAAATTATAATTTATCACTATTGCAACAACTTATTTTTTTGTGACGAAATGTTTTCGCATCCAAAATTAACCAATTTTAAACAAATCAAAGTTTGTCACAAAATGGATAAATTATTTTTTGGTGGGAACTTTCATGGACAAACCTTCGCTACAAAATTGTAAATATCGTCATAAAAATATGTTTCTCGTGCATTTAAATATGAAATTTTTTTCACAAAGGGTAAATAATATGCAACAAATTTTGTATCATGCATATGAATTTCGTAGGTAAGTATCATATTTGTTGTAGTGTAATCTAATTGATAGAGAGGATGGTTATAAGAGTGATGACTCTGTGGATCCCTCAAATGCTCCATATGCACTTTCTCTGATTCCTCGTAGTTATGTTTAAAAGAACTTTTGTGCCTTCAAGTCCCTCTAATCATTTTATATTTCACTCTCCGGAGCTCTTTTGCGCCCGGAATCTCATCATTTTCATAGTGATTGAATGTTCAACTTTCATAATCATTTTTTATGGTTACAAGAGGAAAATCTTAAATGCTGAAGCCATTTTTAATGAACCTAAGTTTATTTAACTCCATTTCCTTCTCCTAATATTTATATACACTAGATATTAGGTGTCCGTCAGCGCAGACCCAACGTATGTTAGTTTTTTTTATTTCAATTTATATGATACAAATGAAATTTGAAAAATTGAATTAAATTTTTATATGTGTTTTTATAAAAAAAATATTTTAATCGTTAATTTATATACCTTTTATGTCATTTTGGAATAATATATGTTACTGTATTTGTTTTATTTTATGTGATACAAGTGATCTTAGGAAAATCAACGAAATCTCTTATATGGTTCTCACATATTTTAAGTTGTCATTTTACTGTGATTCATACTACTTTTTAGTTCTTATGTTATTTTAAAATAATATATGCAACTTTTTTTTTGTTTCGATAAAATAAGGAAGTCAACCAAATTTCATTATATTTTTTAACTATGTTTTGTAAAAATATCTTAAATTGTTACATTGCGTTTTCAAGGTTCTTCTAAATGTAATTTTCAAATATGTAACAAAATATAAATTAAAACTAAGAATTAAAGTTTTCAAATCATTATATTTAATTTTTAATATATGACTCCCTCTTTTTCGATTTATATGAACTTATTTTTTAATTTCACTTTAAAAAGAAAATAACTTCTGAATTTTAATTTTTTTATGTAGTATATTTAAGATCACAAAATTAAAAAATATTTCAATAAACAAAATTTAACTATATATATAAATTTTAGTTTTAATTTTGACTTAATATGATACTTGATATATAATTATTTAGAGCTAAGCATAATCATAATTTATTTACTTTTATATAATAATTAGATATCTCAATAATAATGTTTCTAGAACTATTTAATTTTCTTGTTATCATTCTTGGTAGATTTTTATTTGTATGAAGTTACTTTTTTAGCTTTGATCATCATTCACTTCATATACAGAAAGATGTTTTTAGAATTATCTATTCTTGATAGATTTTTGTTAAAATGAAATTAGGTCGTCTTTAATACAAATATATCATCCTATTAATTTTTATTTGTAAAGTTACTTTTTAACATTTTTTTTAATTTCAATCTAATATATATTATTAAATTTATCACACTTATTTATTTTCAAGTATTTTAATTAGAACCAAAATAAAGGTGAAAATAATTCATTCATGATAAATTTTTATATAAAAAGTAATATTTTTCATAAGCATAATGAATTGAAAAAATATTAAGAATTAAATTAAAGTAATAGTAAAATTGAGTAGTAATAAAATAGATATCACAATAACTCACAAAAGAAAAGAAAGTGAAGTAATAACAAAATAAGTTAATGGTAATAACAATAACTTAAGATTTTCTAGAACTATTTAATTTTCTTGTTATCATTCTTGGTATATTTTTGTTAGTGTGAAGTTACATTTTTGCCCTCGATCATTATTCACTTCATATAAAAAAATATTTATAGAATTATTTATTCTTTTTCTTAATAGATTTTTGTTAGCGTAAAATTACATTTTTACCGTTGGTCATCCTCCCACTTCACTCTTCTATATATATATATATATATATATAACACTTTATATAAAAAAAATATTTCTAGAATTTTTTTTTCTTAATAGATTTTTGTTAGCGTAAAGTTACATTTTTGCCCCCGATCATTATTCACTTCATATAAAAAAATATTTATAGAATTATTTATTCTTTTTCTTAATAGATTTTTGTTAGCGTAAAATTACATTTTTACCGTTGGTCATCCTCCCACTTCACTCTTCTATATATATATATATATATATATAACACTTTATATAAAAAAAATATTTCTAGAATTTTTTTTTCTTAATAGATTTTTGTTAGCGTAAAGTTACATTTTTGCCCCCGATCATTATTCACTTCATATAAAAAAATATTTATAGAATTATTTATTCTTTTTCTTAATAGATTTTTGTTAGCGTAAAATTACATTTTTACCGTTGGTCATCCTCCCACTTCACTCTTCTATATATATATATATATATATATAACACTTTATATAAAAAAAATATTTCTAGAATTTTTTTTTCTTAATAGATTTTTGTTAGCGTAAAGTTACATTTTTNTATATATATACGTATTTATATATATATATTTCTTGATCATTCAATAAACTTGAACATATGTTTCATGTTAAACTAACTTTTGTTTCGTTTGATCCAGCGAGAAGGCTGAATAATTCTTTAATATGTTATTACCCTTGGTTAGATATGGTTTAGTACAAGCATCTGTGTTTCTAGTTAACTGCGTTTGTGAAAAAACAAAATTTGTTTAGTATGCTAGCATATTGCACCTTATTTTTTTTTAATATCTAGGCATCTCCAATTGAAATTATTTCTTTCCATCATTCTAAGATTTAGTATGAAGAGATTGTTGGGTTTTATTTGCCCTAAATTTCTTACCATAAATAGGTTTTCCTTTTAGCAAAAGGTTTTGGATTGACTAATCCTTTTTTCTGTAAGAAAAAGATTTAGAACTTTATAAATAGAGGAATATTCCTTCTGACTTGATCAACATTCACAATGTAGTCTTAAGGACTTTGAGATTTTTGGTTAGGGGGACAATTTATGGGTCACAAGCTTGATACGTTATCACATGTATGAATCTCCCATTTATTCCGAGTGAATTGGTTGAGGTTGTTTCTCGCTATATTTTGTACTCTCATCTTTATATTGTGGATTGCTCATCTCCTTTGTGGACGTAGGTCGATTGATCGAACCACGTTAAATCTTTGTGTCTTTTGGTATATTTCTTGTTTGTCTTCTTACTCGTGGTCTTTCGAGGTTTGCATTGCTAGATTCCACATTACATCCGCTTATTTCGATCCTAACAAGTGGTATCAGAGCCATATTCAATAATGGAGTCAGGTTCAGTGGTTTGATAATCAGTGATTGAACCAGGTTAGAAAGAGGTGTTCATCTTGACAGGTGTAGTTCTAGCCGCAACCTTTTTGACAATAATGAAGATTTTATTGGAGAAATTGTTTAAGAATGGTTCTTTGTGTTGAGATATAAATTTTGCAAAGGAGATTATGGAGAGGAGAATCAAGTTGTTGAAGATAAAGTGAACAAGGTGGACAAATTTATTTTGTCAGAAATTCAGGCCAAGGGGGAGATTTGTTGGGTTTTATTTGCCCTAAATTTCTTACCATAAATAGGTTTTCCTTTTAGGAAAAGGTTTTGGATTTACTAATCCTTTTCTTGTAAGAAAAGGTTTAGGACTCTATAAATAGAGGAATGTTCCTTCTAACTTAATCAACATTTACAATGTAGTCTTAAAAACTTTGAGAGTTTTGGTTAGGGGGAGAATTTATGGGTCACAAGCTTGATACTTTATCACTTGTGTGAACCTCCCATGTATTCTGAGTGAATTAGTTGAGGTTGTTTCTCTCTATATTTTGTACTCTCATGTTTGTATAGTGAATTGCTCATCTCCTTTGTGGACGTAGGTTGATTGACCGAACCACGTTAAATCTTTGTGTCTTTTGGTATATTTCTCGTTTGTCTTCTTACTTGTGGTCTTTCGAGGTTTTTGCATTGCTAGCTTTAACATTACATCTCCTTATTTCGGTCTTAACAAGTGGGATCAGAGCCAGATTCAATGATGGAGTCAGGTTTAGTGGTTTGATAATCGATGATTGAACCAGATTAGAAAGAGGTGTTTATCTTGGCGGGTGTAATTCTAGCCGCAACCTTTTTGACAGTAATGAAGATTTTTGTGTAGAAATTGTTTCAAAGAGATTTTATGTGTTGAGACATAAATTTTGTTAAGGAGATTATGTAGAGGAGAAGCAAATTGTTGAAGATTAAGTGAAGAAGGTGGAAAAATTTATTTTGTCAGAAATTCATTCCAAGGGGGAGATTTGTTGGGTTTTATTTGCCCTAAATTTCTTACCATAAATATGTTTTCCTTTTAGGAAAGGTTTTGGATTGACTAATCCTTTTTCTGGTAGAAAAAGGTTTAGATCTCTATAAATAGAGGAAAGCTCCTTCTAACTTAAACAACATTCACAATGTAGTTTTAAGGACTTTGAGAGTTTTGTCTAGGCGGAGAATTTATGGGTCAAAAGTTTGATACATTATCACTTGTGTGAACTTCTCATGTATTCTGAGTGAATTGGTTGAGGTTGTTTCTCTCTATATTTTGTACTCTCATGTTTGTATAGTGAATTGCTCATCTCCTTTGTGGACGTAGGTCGATCTACCGAACCACGTGAAATCTTTGTGTCTTTTGGTATATTTCTCGTTTGTCTTCTTACTCGTGGTCTTTCGAGGTTTGCATTGCTAGCTTTAACATTACATCTGCTTATTCCGGTCCTAACAAGTGGTATCAGAAGCCAGATTCAATGATGGAGTCATGTTTAGTGGTTCGATAATGGATGATTGAACCAGGTTAGAAAGAGGTGTTTATCTTGGCGGGTGTAATTCTAGCCGCAACCTTTTTGACAGTAATGAAGATTTTTGTGGATAAATTGTTTCAGAGAGATTTTATGTGTTGAGACATAAATTTTGTTAAGGAGATTATGGAGAGGATAAGCAAGTTGTTGAAGATTAAGTGAAGAAGGTGGAAAAATTTATTTTGACAAAAATTAATGCAAAGGGGGAGATTTGTTGGGTTTTATTTGCCCTAAATTTCTTACCATAAATATGTTTTCCTTTTAGGAAATGTTTTGGATTGACTAATCTTTTTTTTCTGTTAGAAAAAGTTCTAGAACTCTATAATTAGAGGAATGTTCCTTCTAACTTAATCAACATTCACAATGTAGTCTTAAGGACTTTGAGAGTTTTTGTTAGGGGGAGAATTTATGGGTCACAGGCTTGATACGTTATCACTTGTGTGAACCTCCCATGTATTCTGAGTGAATTAGTTGAGGTTGTTTCTCTCTATATTTTGTACTCTCATGTTTATATAGTGGATTGCTCATCTCTTTTGTGGACATAGGTCGATTGACCGAACCACATTAAATCATTGTGCCTTTTTGATATATTTCTCGTTTGTCTTCTTATTCGTGGTCTTTCGAGGTTTGCATTGGTAGATTCCACATTACATCTTCTTATTTCGGGCCTAACAGAGATATTAGCCCAACTATTAGGATGTTAGTCTCGTAAAACTAAGTTCCCCAGCTTGTAAGTCTCAAGCCAATCTTCTAAACTATACTAATTAATAGAGTTATGTCAAAGGGTAATACTAAAAGTAACTCAAACTAAGTTTGGTTATGGCCGCCCTTTATACAAGTATGGAGTATGTGAGAGGAAAATCAAACTATCATGAACATGGTGTAGAGTATTTTGACAAGCATCCATGTTTCAAAAAGCATATGGCCTGAACAGACAATATATCTTGACTAAATGCCCCACATTTGCAGTTGAAATATGACTTTAGAGGAAGCACGGAGCGGACAACAACCATCCATAGATTACTTCAAAATCTTTGGGTGCATTGCGTAATCTCATATTCTAGATCAAAAGAGAAAGAAACTTGAAAACAAGGGAGAGAAATGTACTTTTCTCGGTGTCAATGATCAATCAAAAGCTTACAATCTTATAATCTTATCACTATGAAAATATTAATTAGCCAAGATGTCGTCTTTGATGAAAATCACTTTTGGTTATGGAACAAAAATTCCATAAGAGACAAATTCCAGTATGTCTTGATGGAGAAAATGGTGAAGAAGCAATTTAACCTCAATAGCAAGTTCCAATATTAGTGGTCCCTGAAAATGCTCAAGGTAGAAATCATGGAAGTTATGAAACTTCACCAGTTATGGATGAGCAGAGAGAAAGTGTCGATGATTCACGTGGATGAGAGATTACGAGGTAAAAGGAATTGATCAATCCGAAGATCCTCTCCCTCATTTTTCTTTATTTTAAGATGGCGACCCAACAAATTTTGGAAGTGTCGTCAAAGATGACAAAAGGAAAAATGCAATGGATGATGAAATTGTAACAACGAAAAAATGATACATGGGAGCTTGCTGATCTACCAGAAGGACACAAAATGTTTGGAGTAAAATGGGTCTACAAAATTAAACTGAACGAAAATGGGAGATTGACAAGTACAAGGTGCGGTCGGTGGCTAAAGACTACAAAAAAGAATGAGGAGTGGATTGCGGAGAAGTTTTTACTCCTATTGTCAGAATTGACACAATCATATTAGTGATTGGATCAGATGCTCAAACTTCCTGGCATGTGTACCAATTGAATGTTAAATCAACCTTCCTAAATGGAGACTTTCAAGAACTAATATTTGTTGAATAACCTCCTGGTTGTGTTATGGTTTGTGAAGAGCATAAAAATTGCAAATTAAGGAAAGATCCATATGGATTAAAACAAGCTCCTAGAGCTTGGAATAGTCGTATTCATGCCTATTTTCAAAATGAAGGTTTCAAAATTGCCCATATGGCTTTGCTCTTTATACAAAGTGTGAAGATGGAGGGAAAATGTCAATTGTATGCTTATATGTTGATGATCTGATTTATACGGGAAATGATAGTGTCCTGTTTGAAAAGTTTAAAAGATCTATGATGCTTGAGTTTGACATCTTTGATCTCGGAAGATAACATTACTTTCTTCGCATAGAAATAGTGCAATTAGTTTATGAAATATTTATTTCTAAAAAGAATTTTGTGCATGAAATTTTAGATAGGTTTCGAATGAACACTTGCAAACCTGTCAAATGTTGGCTTGAAGCCTACAAAGGATATTGGAGAGGAAAATGTTGATAATACTTTTTTGAACAAATAGTGGTAAGTCTCATTAGGAGATTTATGCAGAATCCAAAAGAATTACATCTCCTGGCTGCAAAGACGATCCTTTGGTACTTAAAAGGTACAAGAGATTATGGATTGTTCTATAAAAAGGGTGAAATGGTAGATTTGATTGCGTTTTCTAATAGTGATTATATTGTAGATGTAGATGATCGAAAGAGTACATCAGGTTATGTTATGCAATTTGTATTTTAAGTCAACACTACTGATAACAAAAAAAAACATTGCAGAAACAATAAATTCCAAAAGTTTAGATCAAGTAGAGAAGAACATAAGTCAATTAACAGAAATTAATGACCGTAAAACAAAACATAAGTTGTAACAAACTTATAAAACCGAAAGGAAAGAAAATCGAGCCCAATGGATACATAGTTTCCACTTAAGGAAATTATTTTCCTCTATTATCCGAGGTTTGAATTGGAATGTATCCAAGATAGAGCAATTCTATTCATCAATGTATTAATACACATAATAATGGTAGAGTCCACTAAAAGACAGCAAAGTAAACGAGTTATGAATTTGTGCACAAAAAGAATGAATTTGTGCACAAGAAGAAGAAGTTCAAAAACTTCATTACTTAGAGGAATCACAGGTATTATAGCCAAGAAGCACTGGTTCCGAAAGGTTGGAACCTTTCAAAAAGAACACAACCATTATGAAAGTTTGCAACGCTTTGGAATGTCCATGAATTTCATTTCCAACGGTGGAAAATTAAAATAAAATGGGAAAGACATTTTAAAACACGGTCATACGAATCCGAGTTGGATCTGGTCATTTCAACTAATTATTTAAATAATTAAATAGTTCTAGACATTTAATTTAATTTAAATAATTAAAACAAACTTTATCCAAAAAATGATACTTTTATTGATCATTTTCTAAAGTCAAATCCAAAGATGAAGCCAAGACGAGCGAGCATGACGGTGACGGCGCGAGAGAGAGTTTGTCTTATGGTATAATGTCTTGTATATGAAGAGATTTCCCTATATAAATGATGCTCCATGCCCTACCTATTACTGATTAACTATCACACTGTATGCATATAGATCCCACAGGTTGGCACCAGAATGGAATGTCCTCTAGGAAATTCTGGAGCCATTAAATTTCTTAACCAATCTTATCTAAGGCAATAAATTGATATTGCATTGTAGAGCGAGTGATATATGTATTTTTGGGGATTTCCAAGAGACTACTCCTCCACCAACTGTAAACATGTCACGACCCGAGCCTACATCCTTGACGTAACTGTGAAGTCCTCTGGAATACAAGGAGGTTCACCAAAGCTAACTTGAATGTAGGGTGATCTCAACGAAGCGTCTGTTGATAATCGTGAACACATATATCTGAGTCATAAAAGGATTCAGGTCGAATGATATAATATACGAATATGTAATATGGCTAAGTAAACAAGTAACTGAAATGAATGACTGAAAGCAACTCAAGTGAATCAATACATGAGCATGAAGTGAAAATCATTTAAGAATTACAGTAAAATATACAATGAAAGCAACATGAAAATAATATACTTTACTTGTGAGGATTTTCTCTAAGTAACAACCATTACCATGAGCCTAACAATGATACACTGTTTCACCTCACGTTGTCAGGGCCACCCTATACTTTTTCGGGGTATAGGATGGTATCGTGACTATGTATCCATCTAATTAGCCTTCTACGAAGCAGTGAGGAGTTGCATGTTCCTATCATACATTGGTTAGTAGTTGTATGTTACTTCCGAATCATAAGAATCTAAGACAACTCGGTGCTCGATACTACTCCAAAAATAATTGATATAACTTTGTGCTCAATTCACCCATTACAAAGAATGGACTTCTTTCATTACATGAAATACTTTTCAACACATGAACGCGTTTACCTTCTTAAAAACATGCACTTATGAACTAATCTTTGAAGTCCATAATTAACGTAAGTACATATGTGTCATGCATTAAGGCTACCCACTTGACGTAAATTAAATAGGATACCAGGAGCACGAGTGACCCCACATTAACCCTGAGTTGGAATATCATAAGCATACAAATATTTTTACACTGTAAGAGATATTGTACAGAAGCTAAATCATAAAATAGACTAAAAGGGCGGGGATTACCCAATACTAGTTTGAATATAAATAGTGGATAAGAGTTAATAACACTGGACTAAAAATAAAAATACTAAAGTTGAATCCGTCTATGTCTGAAATAAGCCTCTAACTGACTAGAGAAGCTAGGACATGTATCAGCTATTTCTAGTAAAACTGAAACTAAAATAAAAGACTGAATATACACGAACATGACTGTCGTCCTCGAATAATGATGACCCACCACTGATATACCTGAATAAATATGAGGAACCGATCTAACCGTAATCTTAATGTTGAGGACTTAAACCTACATCACAAAAAGATATAGCGCAGAGTATACGTCAATACTTGAAAGGTACTGAACATGCAAGATAGGATAAAGTTGAACATGCACATAACTGAAAAAGGCATATTGACTAATGATAAAATCTGAACATGATGAATATATTGAAAAGATATTGAATATGAACTAAACTAAATGCAATGACCAAGTAGAATACATGCTGAAACTGAATACTGAAATAAAACTTAAACCTGGTAAAATGCACTAGAGTGTGACTGTAGCAGCTACTAATAACCGTCATAAAACCACGTGTACTAAACATGGAGTACAATGTATATACCTGATCAGGAGGACCAAATATACCTTTCAAGGGTATATACGCATGACTAATGTGATCACTAAAATTGATGCCCATAAAGGGGACTTGTAAACCTACGGGGGCACGTAATCTTGGGACTATGAGAGTATGTTGAACCCTAGTCAACTCGATCTAAGACTACCCTAATTGAAATGTGTATAATCAACATATTTGTTAGAGCGAGAAATATTTTGATAATTGACAAATAGAGGAATAAATGAAAGAAAGAGTTTGTGCGGCGTGTTCCTTTTAGACCGAATCCGACTTGGATAAGGAGAATGTCAACCATGCGAATTAGAAGTTATAAAGTTGTGGAAGTATTTCTTTTTCGATGAGCAACCAGTACAGAATGTTTAGTTTTATAAAGGAGTTCGCAAGCAAGATAGTTTTCTTAATCAACTAGGAATCCTAACAAAAGTAGGAAATAAAGATGAAAGAAGAAAAACTACTTCTTACTTGTTTAAGGAAAACTTACGGCAGAGAGGAAAGAAGCGTAAGATTTATTGTGAAGTGATAAAGAATCCAAGTTGAACTTAACAAGGTTTTGTAGAGGCTAATTTGATTCAGACAAGGAGTTGAAGATACGGTGAAGACAAGTTCGAGTTGAACTAGGAGTTCCACACAAAAGAGTAGTCCTACATGAAGTAGGATTTCTAGTTGAAGTAGGTTTTGGATTCAAGTCCAAATCTATAAATAGGGTGATTGTTTCGCTTGAGAAAAATTGCACACTTACATAGAGAGAAGATCAAAACACTATCAAGAGGTTTGAGAGAGTTCTGAGAGTTACTTGGGAATTTTGCCAGTTTATGAGAAGATTGTAATTAAGTGTTTTGATTACAATCGAGTGTGTGTGTATGATTCGTCTAACAAGTTTGAGAAACTTGACGGACGGTAGAAGACTTAAACCTGGTGTCTAGAAATTAGAGTTTATATCCTAGCTAAGAGTTTATAATTCCTTAGGTTATATAGGCTTGCAATCTGTTGTTGAGGTTCAAAGTTTAATGAAGTGGAGTTAAATCCTACAAAGGTGTAGGTCGTGATTTTTACCCTTATGAGTTGGGGACCGCTATAAATATTGTGTCATTATTTTATTTGCTTCACAAAACGTAACTGCTGTAATCTGCAAAGGAACATATAGAATATACTTGTTTCTTAGGAATCTTTTGGGGGTCATAATTCCAACAATTAGTATCAGAGCAGGTTATCTTTGAAGAGTCTAATAACTCAAGATAAGATCATTATGAATTCTACACCTCCTTTTGGACACGGTAAAGGTCAACACATTAACATACCACCACTATTCAGTGGGCATTACTATGCATGGTGGAAAGCAAAAATGGAGGATTTTCTATAATCCCAAGACTATGAATTATGAATGATAGTTATTAGTGGTCCTCAAATTCCTATGGTAAAGGATGATGAAGGGAAAGTCATTCCAAAGCTCAAGACACGATATTGAGAAGCTGATTATAGAATGCTCGCAAAAAATGCTAAAGCTAAGTACATCCTTGCATGTAGACTTGGACCAGACAGGTTTAATCGCATCTCTGGTTGTACTACAACGAAACAAATTCGGGACACATTGGTCAATGCACATGAAGGATTTTCCTTGAGCAAAGAAAAAGATTCTGACATTGCTATGTATGCTGTTTGGGGAATACGTTTAGACAACTCAATTGAAGATGATACAAAAGATATTTCTTTGATGGCCATGGAGGAATCTGAACCATAATTTGAATCAGACATTGAGAAAAGGGATGTAAATCTTTTTGACCTTAAAAATAAACTAAAATGATTTTCAAAGAAAAAATTATTTTCCTTTATTCTACTTCTTGTGGATAATTTTCAAGAGTTGAATGAAAATAGAGATTAGTTATTGACTTCCTTGACCAGCTTAAAATTTGAATATATTGATCTTGAAAAAGTTAATTCTAATCTCAATAAAGAAAATTAACTCTTAAAGGAACAGGTACAACAACTTGATTCCTGCACCTTGGCTCTCAAATTTGAAACTTTGAAAGAAAGTGTTACTACGAATGAAAAAGAAAAAAATTAGTGGTGACCAAATCAGATGTGACCAAGATCTAATGAGGTTAAACAATGAACTATCTTGTGAAAGGAAAAATTCTAGGAGAATGAATCTTGAATTGTCTAGGATAAAACTGATCTGGAAAGATCTAACAAATGGACAAAATCTTCCATGATAGTAACACTTCTAGGTAACAATGCTCAGAGCATAAAAAATGGAATAGGGTATGAACAACCTATGATTTGAAATCCTTTGTTATGTATTATTTGTGTTAACTCAGGCCACTCTAATAAAAATTGTCCGAAATACAGAGTTACAGTGGAAAATGAAACAAGAGGAACTTATAAAATTGTTCAAAGGAACAGGTTTACTCACAGGAAAACTAATCTGCCCAAGTGGGCTCATAGCGATCTTATTCATCCTTTTTATCAATAAAAAGGACCCAAGCTAGTCTAGATTCCTAAATCTAAACTTTGAATTTGCTGGAAAAGTGAGAGGAGAAAGGCAACATTCACTAAAGATCATGTTGCTCCAGATGCATGATTGAAACTAGAAGAAATTCCTCTCACTTTCAAAAGAAAAGAATGTATGAATAACATTGACAATGAAAAAGAAATGTTGAAAAAAGAAAAATAAGCGAGGGAAAAACTAAAGAAACATGTAAAAGAAACAAGTCCAACCCATGTAGAATCTAACAGTAATGCGCACTCAGATGATCATAGTATGTAACTTGCGAGTCCATCAATAAAAAATATGATCAACCAAGGAAAACACTTTTTAAAGGAACAATTGTGAACTTGGGGATGATTAAGGTCACACGATTATCCATCAATAGGTAATGAACATTGCACATACTGCCTTCTAATCTTGAATTCTTTGCTCAGTTTTGTGCTGTAATCTGCAAAGGAACATATTTGGGGGTCAGAATTCCAACCACAATATAAATGAAATACAGGATAGCTCAAAGTTGTGACATGAAAATATGAGAATGCGACATTTAAATACTGACAGTGAAACATTCTTAATTAGAGAATGTACATCTATATAAAATGAACTAGCAAGTGCAATTCATTGACAAAACAAATCTACACCACTAGCGTTCTGAACTTCATGCAAGGACTAAGAAACATAGTTACGAAAGCATAATAATCTGAGTAGGATAACTCTAACAGTTAAATCGCAACAAATATCAAAGTTCTAAAAACCCTAGGTCTAAACAAGATTTAATGAATCAAGAATCTGACAGAATTCTAGGGACCTCATGGATGAAAGGAATCCACTAGTGAAATTTCACATATTTGGTGATGAATTCCAAGGAGAAATCTTTCAATTTCAGGGTTTGAACTGAAAAAAATTTGATGCATTCTTGGATGGGTTTTGGTCAAGTGATTCTTCTTTTCTAGCTAGTTTTTGGTGAATTTAGGAGAACGATCGACTAGGGTATGTTCTGATTAAGTTATTAGGCTTAAAGTGACTAAAACAACGTAGTTTGGGTCAAACACATAGGTAAAATACCAAAGAACACTCACTTAAAATTTGTCCAAGCCACGGAGTTCCCTTTCCACGGACCGTGGACTGAGTGATTGTCCATCTTTATAGGGAGACGATTAGCGTCAGAGACTAGTTGTGAAAGCGACGATCCACGTACCTAAACCACGGTCCATGGTCTGACTTACGGTCCGTAGATCCGACCGTGGGTCGTGCATTTTTCTGAGTTTTCTGGGTGGAGTTGAGGTGACCAACGACGGATCCCACCTACGATCTGTGGCTCACCCTACGGTCTGTGGGTGATCCCCGTTAGTGTAACTTAAAACTTCTAAATTTCTACAATTCGGTCTTTCTAGAGTATGAGGTTTCATATTATCTCCCTCTTGGGAACATTCTTCCTTGAATTAAGTCTAAACTAGCTTACTATGGAGGGAAGGAGATGGAATCCCTACCACTTAAGTACTAGAAAGTGAAATATGACAGAATAGAGTTCCTAGAACATGCAATATATGCTGAAATACAAGTATAACTGAAGGAACATTATACTAAGACTGAATTTGGGAAAGCGTAACTCATAGACTGGAGAGGAACTTTTACCTCAAGATGGAATGGAATCGAAAGGAAAAAGATAAGAATACTTGGCCTTCATGGGTGCCTCTATTTCCCTAGTAGCTCCATCGACGGACTGACTCCTCCATAAAACCTTAACTGAACCGACTTCTTTGTTTCTCAACCTTCGAACCTTACGATCAATAATTTCAATTGGAACATCCACATAAGTGAGACCGTCCTTCACATCCACTTTTTCTAATGCTACTATGGATAATGGGTCACCCACACACTTCTTCAGCAAGGAGATGTGAAAGATCGGATGAAGCGCTTCTAGTTTTGCTAGCAACTCTAACTCATAATCCACTAGACCAACCCTTTCAAGATCCTGTAAGGACCTACATATCTGGGTCTGAGCTTCCCTTTCCAGACAAATCTCATCACCCCCTTTATAAGTGACACTTTCATGAAAACCAATAATTGATTAGGAACTCCAAGCTCTTTATCCATACATCTGCATAGGACTCCTAACTACTCTGGGCTGTCTTAAGTCTATCTTTGATGAGTTGAAAATTATCCATAGCGTCATAGACCAAATCTCGCCCTATCAAGGCTGCTTCACCTACTTAAAACCAACCAACTGGAGATCTACTTCTACGACCATACAATGACTCATAAGGAGCCATCTAAATGTTGGAATAATAACTTTTATTGAAGGAAAACCTATAAGAGGAAGGTGATCATCATAACTACCCTTAAAGTTGATCATGCAAGGTCTGATTATGTCATCTAAGGTCTGGATAGTATGCTCTGCCTGACCATCCATTTGTGGAAAAAATGTTGTCCTCAAATTAACATAGGTACCAAGACCTTTCTGAACCGATTTCCAAAAACGAGAGGTAAATTGAGGACATCTATTTGAGATGATAGATAAAGACACCCTGTGCAACCTGACTATCTCATTAATGTAAAGTTTGGTGTATTCCTCCGCTTAAACTATAGTCTTGATAACCACCATGTGACCGGACTTAGTAACGTTGTCTACTATTACCCAAATGGAGTCATGTTTTTTACGAGTACGAGATAAACCTGTATTGAAATCCATGTTGATCACTTCCAACTTCCATGTAGGAATGTTAATATCTTGATTATACCTCATGGTTTCTAATGTTCTACCTTCACCTGCAGATTATTTTGTCCCTTAGCCAAAAGATCTTCTATATTTCTCTTCATTCCATTCATCCAAAATACTTCTTGCATATCACGGTACATATTGGTGGCACCTAGATGAATAAAATATTTAGAGTTATGGGTTTATGTTATGATTTGATGTCTCAACCCACCCAAATGAAACTAGATAACAATCAAAATGGCCTTAATAACTCTTCAAGTATGTCAAAGAAAGAGCGAATCAAAACTGAAAATTTTTAGCTTCTAATCATATCCTCTGAACATAAACATAACATGTCGATCAAATAGGATAAAGGTACAAGGAAATCTCAAAGTACAACCTACCATGAGTTCAAACACTTTTAATATCTTATATAAAGGCTTTCAAACCAACTCCTAAGAGGAAATACTACATACAAATTTTAGCCAAAATCTTTTTAACAGTGTCTCAATACAATCACTTATTGCTCAACCAACAACACCCAAACCACCACCACTAGAGAATTACCATGCCAAACAGTCATCTCCTTCACCACTTGATGATGAGCAACATCAGCACTCAACCAAAGAACTCCCAAATTACATCCCAAGAAATCATGTATTCCAGAACCTCACGAATGCATACACTCCCTTTGACATGAACTATCTTATAACGCAGAACTATCATCTCCTAACAATATTACCACATGAAGTCCAAATGTCGCCTTATGCGACGTTGGAGGGGATGCTCAACCTGAATCATAACGACCACCACCCCACTCCTCTACCAAATATAATAGAGGAAAGGATGACAAACAAGCTAATACGACTAGCATCGACACAGATCGAGCTAACCCAAGATCTAACGACTCTGGGATTCTATCATATCCGCCATTATCCCACAATCCTCTCCTACCTCAATTTATAGAACCTCAAGCTTATACACCAACTGTTGATTTGTCAACTCCTCATTAAAACAAATATTGGACATGCACACTCAAAATCAGGAATACGAGGAAATGATGTTCAACGAAGAGGACTAAAATATGGATGTCCAAGTGGTTCCTCATATGCTACTGGAAACACCATTGTGCCCTATGAACCATCACGCCACATATCGAATGAGAGAAAAGGTACCAAACATGCCAGATTATCATACCCCAATCCTTTTCTTGAGGAACCCACTTACTTTGGACATGCTCTAAAGTATCGAAAAGAAATACCTAATGAAAGTGACACATGAAGTGAGGAAAGCATCTATTACAATACGGCACTACAACTCACTGATTCCCCAAAAATATGTAGTATAATCATTCCAACTTTGAAGGGGAAGCAAGTAATGGATGGGGAGAAAATAACCAAGATGGATTTAAATGTGAACGTAGAAATGTCGTTGACGCCTTGAGGGAGTTCCAACTCACAGGAAGATATAACAATGAAGATGTTGCTTTAGAATTTTAGAGGATCTCACAACTATAAATTTATGAGTAATATGTATGGACTAATTGAATGGAATGATCCTACTATTCTTGCCCTTACTGAGACGCAAATGGAGAATCATGATAACCTACTTCAAGCATTGGGCTTCAATGATGTCATACCAATTCCAGCGATTGGATACTCAAGAGGAGTCACACTATTCTCAAAAAGCTTAGAGGTCACAATAGAACAATTTGTGCTAACAGAACAAGAGATTCACGCAACTATCGAGGTAAGCACGACTTCTCCTAAATTGCACATATCTATTCTCTATGTAAAAAATCTTACAAACATAGAAAAATGCTGTGGGAAAACATGAGAAATATCAGTAGTAGCATAAATGTCCTTTGTTGGTGTGTGGTGATTTTAATGAAGTTACAAATGCACTAGAAAAATTAGGGGGAAGACCTATTAACAATACTAAATGCTATGATTTCATAAACTATTTAGATGATATGAACATGATAGACCTTCGTTTAACGGGCCTAAAATACACTTGGTCAAATAAGCATAGAAATATAAGAAATCTAATCATGGAAAGACTAGATAGATTTTTAGTAATAACTAATGGTTAAATCTTTTCTCGGACTCTACGGTACATCACCTCCCTTGTACTCACTCAGATCATTGTCCCGTACTATTGAACTGCATAAAAGTGTTAAATACCTAATAAAATCTTTAGATTCGAGTCAATGTGGTTACGTCACCAAGACTTTTCGAATGTAGTAAGGACAACATGGGAAAACAATAGAAGTTATAGTAATGCCTTGGAAAAATATACAAAAGCTACTAGAATCTGGAACAAGAAAACATTTGGGAACATTTTCAAACACAAGAAAGATGTCCTGAAAAGGATTAATGGACTTCAACGAATGGACGAAAACTATAAAAAGTCATTCCACATATATCTTGAGGAGAAGCTCATTAAAGAGTACAATGAAATTCTTAAAAGAGGGGAAAATTTTTTGAAGTTAAAATCAAGAGTTCAATGGCTAAACGATGGGGACACTAATACAAAATTCTTCCATATTTTTACAACTAATAGGGGGCGTAGAAATAGAATAATAGCATTTAATGATTCCGTGGGAAATTGGACATTCGACCCTGAAACGATAAATAATACTATCGTCCATCATTTCAAAACCATTTATAATTCTGAGTTGATAAAATATGACCTTGAAAATCTAAAAATTTGCGTAAATTCTCTTTCTCTGGTAGATAGTAATCTAATAGGAAGACCTCCAGAAAAAACGAAATGAAACATGCTATTTTCTCCTTCAAACCTCTTCAAATCACCGGGTGTGGATGGACTACATCCATTGTTCTTCCAAAAATATTGGAAAGATACAGAAGAATCTATCATAGCTACTTGTGCAAAAGTTTTTCTAACTTCCGTTGTTCG
>NC_028637.1:10035566-10075421 GCF_001406875.1 Solanum pennellii | reverse complement strand
CCCCGGAACTAAACGAAACTTTCATTTTTTTAGTTCCTAAAAAAAATTTGGAACAAATGATTCATTATAGACCCATTAGCCTTTATAATACCGTCTATAAAACCATTACAAAAATTATACTCGCTCTATCATTATTTAGTTGTCCACTTTAGAAGTGGAACACATATTAAGGCACCAATGATTATCATAGGTTAGTTACAATTTTACCCTTATAGTACAATTTACAATTCCAAAATAAATTCACTCAAGATAACTAATCAATGCTTTGGCAGGAAGTTCATAAGTTTATTTACGGTACTTATGACAACGTTTCACTTCAACACTGTCACTTCTTTGAATTAAAACGAAATAAATTGGAGGGAAACAAAAACTTACACTTATACATTTTTTTATACTATAATGAATGTATTTTCTGGTTTCAAAAAGCTTGCATTACAACTTACTTTTTAGAATTAAATAAGGGCATATTAGGAAAAAAATTGTTGTCCTTTCTTGATTTGTTAAAATGGATAAGTAAATAGGGACAGATATAAAAGGAAATATGGACAAGTAAATAGGGACGAAGGAAGTAGTAAACTGAATCAAATTCCATTTAAATAAAATCATTAACCCTCAACAATGTTGTTTCATACCCAGAAGAAGAGTTGTTGATAATGCAATTATAGTCCAAGAAGCCATACATTCTTTCCAAAAAACAAAAGCAAAATTTGGGAAAATGCTACTAAAAATTTATTTAGAAAAGGCTTTCGAAAGATTAGAATGGTCGTTCATAAAACAATCTCTTACCATTCTAAATTTTCCTAAGAATATTATTAATCTCATAACGTCTTGCATAAGCACTTCGTCTATCTCAATCTTAGTTAATGGTACCCCCACAAATTCTTTTCTCCCATCTAGGGGCATTAGACAAGGAGATCCGTTATCTCCTTGCATTTTCATAATATGTAAGGAATCTCTAACAAGATTAACAAATTATGCTACTCATCAGCAACACCGGCAACCGGTTAGGATCGGAAGAATAGGAATCTTCCACCTACAGTTTGTTGAACATATCATTCTTATGGAAAAGGCAGATAAAGAAAATGTGGCCACGATAATCTAGATCTTTAACACGCGTTCAACACAATCAGGGCAAAAAATAACTTTTAGTAAGTCCTCAATTATCTTCTCAACAAATGTTTCTACAAAAAATACAAATGTGCTCTCTACTATTTTGAACATCCGACAAAAAAATAGGTTAGAAAAATATCTTGGGCTACCCATAACTAGCTTCAACCCTAAAAGTTTAGATTATCAGTACATTATAGATAACATGAACAAAAAATTAAATGGATGGAAAACTCTATTCTTAACTCTAGCAGGACGGAAAACATTAGTTAAATCAGTCCTCGCATCTATCTCCACTTATACCACGCAATGCAACTTACTCCACAAAGAAACTTGTAAGCATATAGATCGAATATAAAGAAATTTTCTCTGGGGATCAACGTAAAAAAAGAGGAAACTCAATTTGGAAAATTGGATGTTGTGACTACACCAATTAAAGAGGGTGGACTAGGAATTCAAAAAACAAACGGAAAATTTTTTGCTCTAGTAGCTAGCCTAAATTGGAGACTTCATAACAACTCGGGCCATCTATGGGAAAATGTTTTTAAAAAAACAAATATAATAAGAGGAGAAGAGGTAATACGATAAAGTACTATCCGTACAACTAATATATTTGGAAAAGACTTAGTAAAACCTTTCCCTAATTCCACAAGGGAATATCATGGAATGTGGGATATGGAAATAAAATTCAGATATGGCATGACAACTGGATTGAAGAATCGTAATCCTTGCATAAAGTAATCGAAGGCCCACTAAATAAAAACGATCCCAACACATCAGTTTCTCAACTCATCATTAATAATAATTGGGACTTCTATAAATTATCCTTCGAGATTCTTAGAACAACAAGTGAGGCAATCCAAATTACCTACATTCAAGCCTCTCAACGAAAAAAATGATAATTACTATTGGAATAGATGCAACGTTGGAGAATTTAGTACCAAAGGGGCTTATGATATCTATTTATCTAAAACTTGTAATCCTAGTATCAATAAGAACATCAACCATAACTGGGGTATGAAAAACCTTAGCTATAAAAAAGTAAAAAATATTTCTTTGGTTGTATACTTTAGAAAAGCTCCTTACAGCTTTGGCTTTTTATAATAGGAACATAATAAAATATAAGACTTGTTATTCTTGTACAAATTAAGAAGAAAATATAACTCATATTTTTATGCACTGGACCAAACTTTCACACAGAAATTCAAGATTTATGCTCATCAAGGCAGTACACTCCGCTAGGAAACTCGCATATAGTGCCCATGGCTTGCATAGTCTCGATAATTCTTTGGAATATCTAGAAGAATTGAAACAATAAGCTCTTTAAAAATAAAAACATTAGTAGATTTCCTAGTACTCTAAAAAAATATCTCGTTCCAGACAATAGATTACTACTATTTAGTTCACTCCCTACCCAAGAAACTGCCTCGTTTTATGACCCTTGTATGATGGCACTGGCTGCCTGAAGGAATGCTTAAACTAATATTGAGGGTTCCTTTGATCAAAACTCGAAAATGGGTGGAACTAGTGGATTTATAAGGGACCATCTAGGCCGTTGGAATGTTGGATATTCTTGCAAAGTAAAAGTCGTTAATGCACATCATGCGGGACTACTATCTTTGCTCCATGGTTTGAATGTAACACAACAAAATAAACATTAACCATTTGCTCATGGAGACCGACTCTCAGGTATTACTTATCTCCTTAGAAGTTTCTAAACCAATACGCTCACACATTTATTCAGATTGTAGGTCAATGCTCCTACCAATTGGAGGAAATGAAGCATATAGCGAGGGAGGCTAACTCAATAGCAGATATATTAGCAGATTATGGAAGTAAAACTATGGATCCAAATATTGTCAATTTTCAACTGAATGTCTGTCAAAGTGAGAGTCTTCCCATTCTATTGAGAGAATAAAGATTACACATCCCTAAAGATCTGTCATCCTTATCCCTAAAGATCAGCTAATCTATCGCTACAAATCTTCTATTCAATCCATATAAATCTGCTTTGCTATCCCTCCAAATATTGTATTCTATCAGCATATTTATTCCTTTGATTCTACAACAAATCTATATGATCATTCTAATTTATATCACTATCTAATTACATTAATATATAAAATTATTTAGATGTGCATCATGCTAACATCCCCCCTCAAATTGATGTCAGTGGATTAAGAAACTTCAATTTGCCTACTAGAAACTGATGGCGTTGCCGTGCCATGGATTTTGTGAATGCATCAGCTATTTGAAGAGCACTAGATACATGTGAAATAATAATGAATACTTTACAGCTTCTCGCATATAATGACAATCTACTTCGATGTGTTTGGTCCTCTCATGAAAATCTATATTAGTAGCAATCTGAATAGCACTTGTATTATCAACATGGAGAGGAGTAGGATGAGATTGAGGAAATCAAATCTCAAGAAGTAGTCCACAAATTCTTACAACCTCAGAGAAAGCAATACACATGGATCGATATTCAGCCTCTATTGAAGATTTTGAAATACGATCTTGCTTTTTACTCTTCCAAGATATCAATGACTCTCCAAGAAACATGCACCAACCAGTTACAGAACGACGAGTATCTGGAAATCCTTCCCAGTTAGAATCACTAAAAGCATTAAGACGAATAGGGGAACCACTTGGAAAGAACAATCCACGAGTAGATGTTCCTAGAAGAATACCGAATGATGCGGCGAACAGCCACCAACTGGAGATGACGGGGAGCTTGCATAAATTGACTGACTTGTTGAATTGAAAAAAAGATATCAGGCCGAGTAATAGTAAGATAATTTAGACTCCCAACTAATTGTCGAAACATAGTTGGATCAGGAAGAATTCGCCTTCCTCACAACGATACTTCACATTCAATTCCAATGGAGTATCTACGGAGGAGGAATCTTGAAGACCAGCCAAAGAAATTAGATCCTGAGCACATTTGTATTGGTTTAGAAACACACTTGAAGCAACATTATGAACTTCCAAGCCAAAAAAATATGTAAGAGTACAAAGATCTTTCATATGAAAATAATCTTTAAGCTGCTATTGAAGGCTAGAAATTAGTGAAGAATCAGTTTATGTGATAATAATGTCATCGACATACACCAAAAAAAGAACACAACCTTTAGATGTTTTCCTAAGAAACAAAGACGGGTCATATTTGCTCTGCTCAAACAATAATTGTATCAAAGTGTATCGGATCTTATCAAACCAAGCTCTTGGAGCTTGTTTTAATCCAAAGAGTGATTCAACTTGCATACATCTGTTGTAGGCAATGTGAACAAGCCAGGTGGTGGTTTCATATAAATATCTTATTTGAGAACACCATGGAGAAAAGCATTTTTGACATCCATTTGATAAAGAGACTAGTTTTGTGAAGCAACAATGACAATAATAGTTCACACCATAGTCATGTTTTGCTACAGTTGCAAAACTTTCCTCATAGTCCACCCTATACTCCTATCTGTTACCAAGAACAACCAATCGAGCTTTGTGCCGATCAAGAGTTCAATCAGAAAGAAGTTTGATGGAATAAAAACTTTTGCATCCAATGGGGCGGACATTTGAAGGACATGAAACAATGTCCCATGTGTCATTTTCTTTAAGATCCAAAAGTTCTTCCTCCATTGCTTTCTGCCAACATTCATGCTTGGAAGCTTGTGAGTAACAAGTTGTTAAAGAAATGTTGGATAAAGTAGAGGAAAATACATACCAATTGGGAGTACGAGATATTGTGGTCGAGCGCTGAGTAGGCTTAAGAGGACCAGATCTTGAAGAATTCTCAGATTCTATTAGTGGTACAATTTTAGGCGGCGGATCATGTCAGGATAGGATAAAGTTGGCCGATGTCATTCATACATAAATTCAGGTTTAAACCTCTTTAAAAAAGATGATAAATCCTCAAAAGCAGGAAGAAGAGGAGAAGCAGAAGACGAATCTTCAATCCTAGGAAAGAAACACTGATTCACAAAGAAAATAACATTTCTAGAAATACGAAATTTGTGAGAACATTGATCATAGCAAATAAAACTTTTTTGTGAAGTACTATAACCCGTAAAAGCACATTTAGTAGATTGCACAGAAAATGTATTGCGCTGCTAGGGAGGCAAATGGACAAAATAAACACAACCAAATATATGAAAATCACTATAGTTAGGATTTTGGTGATAAAAACGAAAATATGGGGACTCATGATTTAGCACTTTAGATGACAATCTATTAATTAAATAAAGAGAAGTAGATAAAGCTACCACCCAATTTTTACATGGTATATAGGACTCAATCAATAAAGTACGAGTGACATCTAAAAGATGACGATTTTTACGTTCAATAACTCCATTTTGTTGTGGTGTATATGGGCAAGAGTGTTGTGAGACAATTCATTTTCAAAGTAAGAACATTTTGAATTCATAAGATATATATTCTCTCCCAGAATCAGATCTTAATAATTTGATGCACATAGAAAATTGAGTCTCAATGTAAGCCAAAAATATTTTGAACTTGGAAAATACCTCAGTTTTGGATAGAAGAAAATACACCCACGTAAATCAACTATAATCATCTCTGAGTGTCACAAAGTATTTGAAATGAACATGAGAAATAATTGGTGAAATGCCCAAACCATCACTTTAAATGACATCAAAACACTTTGTAGTACGACTACAAAAATTAGGAAAAGGAAGATTTTTACTTTTGCCTAATTTACAATTAGAACAATCAATAGAAGCAACTGAAAATTCATTTTTCCAATAAACCGGAACCTTATATTTGAGACAACACAACAGAATTTGGATTTCTTAGACACTTATGCCAAACCTTAGTCTTACTAGCAGTAGAAGCACAAGCAAAATATAGAACATGAGGTATGAAAAAGTGTATAGGAAACAATCGTCCAACTTTAGGCCCCTTCGCCGTTATTGTCCCCAATACCTGATCCTGCACAAGACAACCATTATAAGAAAAATTCACAGCACAATTGTCTACCAATTGTCCAACTGAAATTAGACTAGTTGAGAGCTTTGGTGAAACAACAACATTCTTGAAAGTTGGAGTAATATCCCCAACCTTGGTAATGGGTAAAGTACTTCCATTGGCAATCTGTATTTGTGATGGACCTTGATACTTACGAAGATTTTTAGGATGCTCATTGAGTTGGTCATATGATTGGAAACACTTGAATCAACAATCCAAAAATTAGATGTAACATCATTACCTTGTAATCTCAATGCTGAAAAGGCTGACACGATCATTTGTT
Organism: Solanum pennellii; assembly: GCF_001406875.1. Classification (NCBI taxonomy): domain Eukaryota; kingdom Viridiplantae; phylum Streptophyta; class Magnoliopsida; order Solanales; family Solanaceae; genus Solanum; species Solanum pennellii. Next base: position 10,069,051 of record NC_028637.1, on the reverse strand, counting down.
GTACCATTTCAGGAGTAAGAACTTGTCGTGAAGATGAGTTATCAATAGTGGAACTATTTATCCCAACATGAAAAGCGTTGACCCTATGATTTTGAGGGTGCGTGGGACACTCTTTGGTAATGTGTCCTTGTTGTTTACACTAAATACAGAATTTCTTGCTACAATTGCTGGCAATATGCCCATATTCCTTGAAACTGTAGCATTGAGTTCAAGTCATATCCCTGCCCTTTCCTTTACCTTGCGCAGCAAATGCAACAAAGACATCATTTTCTTTATTGAAAACATTTTTTTGTGACAAGACATTGCTATTCACAAAGTAATTCCCTAAAGCAAACATCCAAAGAGGGAGATGGGTCATGATTCATCAAGTTAGAGCGAACACTGTCAAACTAAGAGCATAATTTCATCAAAAATTGGTCTCGCTTGCTTTTCTCATGAACTCCTGAATCACAGATATAGATTCAATAGGTATTTTGGCATCGAAAATATCTATAAATTCAGCCCATAAGTTTTGGAATCTAGAAAATAATCCTAAACAGATAGACCTTCTTGAGAGTAATTAGCAACTTCATACTCTAACTGAAACAGTATTGCGCTGTTGTCTTTGTTGTAAGCCTTTTATAAGTAATCCCACATGGCCTTAACTGTCTTGTACAACCACAGATTAAGAACAATAAGAGGGTCAATTGACCCTAGAATCCATGTCATCACCCAAGCATCTTTGATCTTCCATTCACCTAGCTTTGTTGTATCAGTAGGAGCATGATCACTTCCATCTATATGACCCCTAGTTTTTCCCGGTGACAAATAACTGAAACTCCAAAGAAGAATAATTTTTTCCAATGAAACGAACACTAAAGGATTCAAAGTGATATGAATTCATGTTTTTGAATAGCTATGAAAACTACAAAGACTTACAAAAAGGAACTAGAATGACAAAGAGCCAAAGTCCTAGATGGTAGGACTGATTGTCGACAAACAGTCAACAAAAAAACCAAGATGTTCCAAAAGTTTTTTTAGAAGGAACAACATATGACACTATAAAACATGACAGCCAAGAGAAGACTCTAATACCATGTCAATTTTCTGTTAAATGTCTCTCAAAGTGAGAGTCTTTCCATTATATTGAGAGAATAAAGATTACACATCCATAAAGATCCGTCATTCCTATCCCTAAAGATCAGCTATTCTATCTCTACAAATCTGCTATTCAATCCCTATAAATCTGTTTTGTTATTCCTCCAAATCCGCTATTCTATCACAAAATTATTCCTTTGATTTTACAAAAAAATCTATATGATCATACTAATTTATTTCACCATATAATTACATTAGTATATACAATTATTTATATGTCCATCATGCTAACAAATATGAACATGAACAAGTTGTTTGTTTTTTATGCATCTCTTTCATTTACATTAAAAGCTCTTGAAAAAGATGCGAATGGAACTATATCATTTAGATCAATTCATTTTTGTATGGATGAACCTACTATTTGATAAATAAAATCCTTCCAATTACAAAGAAAAAAAAAGAACTCTCTATGAAGGATTTCATAAAGGTTTCGCAAAATATTCATCCAAAAGACATATCACCAACGTATTAATTCTTGTAATATGGATCCTAAATGACCAAAAATCATTTTAGAAATGTTGAGACTCTATGTATTACTCCCTCAATTCCATACGGAGGGTTGCATAAAAATTCAGCTAAAAATTCTTCTGAAAGCCAAATCACCAAAATATTTATGGGCTAACATGTATAAAAAGGGAGTAAATCGCTTCCGGTGAATTGACCCCTAAATGCCAAAAATCAGACTATAAATGGTGAAATTTTCCATCTATGTATTCACTATGTATCTCAACAAAATTAAGAATTTTGTATTTGTAAACCTCAATACTTATATTTATATAAGATGAATATACCTTATTAATTGAGATTAGGCTCATTTATGTCGTCCACTAATATTTTAGCTCATTTATGTCATTTTCGATCTAAAAAAAAAGGTTTATCCATGTCGTTATTTTTTAACGGAAAATGGTTTGGCTTTGCAAAAACAATTTTTTAAAGGTGAAAATCCTCAAATATGTCATCGAACTTTGAGAAACGCTCATCTATGTCATCTGTTAAAAGTTTGACTCATCTATGCCATTTTCATTTAACAAATAATGGCATGGATGAGCCTTTTCAAATGAAAATGACATAAATGAGCCAAACTTTTAACGAATTGCATAAATACATCATTTCTCAAACTTCGATGACATATCTAAGTCTTTTCCTTATAAAATTTGTAGCTAAACAAATACCTTATATTACAACCCCAACAAAATACACGTAACATATATATGTGGTCTCACCTAATTAACATTTTCAACCAAATTCTTTTCACACCTTATAACTAATTTGAGGAGAAGAAAATATGGGCGTAAAATGCAAGTTGATTGCTTCAATGGAGGTGAGGTATGGAGGATACTTAATTCAAGATCTTTTGCACAACAGTACTCATCAAGTAACCAACATAATCCCTAATATCAACCATTTTGAGGTTCATGAGGGTGAAATTGGAAAAGATGGTACAGTTTTTAACATGAAATATAATGACGGTAACATACATTTATCATCTTCCTCTCAATTTGATTTACTTTCATCCTTTTTCGATATTTAGGTGTATTATTTGGTATGAATTTTTTTTTGAGAAAATAATCTTCATGAAAAACTTGACCTATGATGTTTGGACAAGAGGGAGTTGCTCGGATTATAAGCATCCATCACTTCTAGCCTAAAGGTTGGTGAATTCAGAGGAGGAATAAAAAAAATTGTTTGATGGAAATTTTGCTTTTGTCACACCCAAACATAATTTTTATGATATAAACTATAGTTTTCCTTACTAATTCACATATTGCCCAAAATGTTAGCTCTTCTTTTGAGATTTCAAACACTACTCCGTTCATAGATATTTTTTTTGGAGAAAAATTAAAAAAAAAACAGTAAAACAAATAAATAAAATAAATATATATTTTTTGTAAATGCTTTATGCCTTTCATGAGGAATTGTGCAGTTGAACTAGGAGTAACATCTTTGTATTTGCTTACTTTAATGAATTTAGATGAACAAGAGAAGACCGTGCAGTATGAAATTGAAGCCATCGATCTTTACAAGAAATCAATAAGCCGGAAGGTGACTGGTGGAGATTTGTTAGAGTTCTATATATATTTCAATTACGTTCATATTAACCTGTGAACATCTGTGGATTACATGGACAATTGAGTATGACAAGAAAATTGAAAACAACCCAGAGCCCCTTATATATAATGTTTGTGTGTCTATACAAGTAAGCATATGCGTCTGTGATGATTAAATGGAAATCGCTAGTTCTAGCTAGCGTGTGAAATAAATAATTAATATTGTGTTTCAAGAATATGCTATGTATGAAAATCTTCTTCTATGAATGTATTTCCTATGAAAAGTAATTGTTAGATATCACAATCCGAAATTGGATCATGATAGTGCCTAACTATCATAAACTCCCGGCAAGCAAAAACCCAAATAACAAGCGATAAATAAAAACTAGAATAAAACTATAGGGAAGCAATAAATACATATAATAGGGTCGTGACATTGTGAACTGTAAGTTTGAGACTTAGCAAATGCACCATAATAATCTACCTTTATTCATAGGTTCCAATGCCTTTTTATAGGAAATACATGAAAGTTAAAGAAAAAACGAAAATACAGGACATGACTCAACTAACTCCACTACTGACAGAAAAATAGGAAATAGATTACGGCAGTTGTAACACTCGATTGTTGCTTTGTTGAATGAGCGTCCTCTGCCCCTGCCTCGGCCTCTGTATGATCCTCTGCCTCTGCCTCTAACATTTAGAGCCTGATCATCTTCTTCATGACTGATCTTCTTAAATTTTTTTTCATGTACAGACAGAGAGCTTTGCAGTTCGTCAATCGTCATCCTTTCTGTGTCTTTTGACTCCTCGATAGACACTACTACATATGTGAATTTGTCAGTCAGAGTTCGAAGTATTTTCTCAACAATCTTTGAAGCTGTCATGTCTTCTCCGTTGCTTCTCATCTTGTTGGAGACAGACATTACTCTTCCAAAGTAATCATCAATGCTCTCTTCATTCTTCATTTCAAGAACCTCAAAATCTCTTCTTAAGGTTTGGAGAAGAGATCGCTTCACCCTTTCGTTGCCTCCAAACTTTTTCTTCATCGAATCCCAAATGATCTTGGATGTTTTGCGATTCAAGATCTGTTCAAACACAACCCGATCAATTGCCTGGAACAGGTAGTGCTTCACTTGATGGTCCTTCATCTTGATCTCATCAAGACTCAACTTCTCTGCTGCTGTCATTTCAAATCCTTCTGCTAGTTCGTCGTAACCCTCATCCACTAGACTCCACAGACCCTTGGCACGTAAGAGATTTTCCATCAGTTCACTCCAGTGGTCATAGTGACCATCAAATTGTGGAATCTTGGTGAGTGTTTTGTCGTCGCTCATTTTTCTTTCTCTTAGATCACTCTGTTTGCTCTGGCTCTGATACCAAATGTGAACTGTAAGTTTGAGACTTAGCAAATGCACCAGAATGATCTACCTTTATTCATAGGTTCCAATGCCTTTTTATAGGAAATACATGAAAGTTAAAGAAAAAACGAAAATACAGGTCATGACTCAACTGACTCCACTACTGACAGAAAAATAGGAAATAGAAATTGACTTGTTCCAACCCTGAAGAATAGGTCTTTGTTGAAGTAAACTAAAACTGAAGAAAAACTAACTCAACAGACATAGATATGTACATAACGATAACCAAATAAGCAATAAAGTCCCAAAACTGACCGAGAAAGAAGAAAATACAAAAGAACTAAACTCCGAACCTTGTTTCACTAGTGCAAGAGCGTCTACTTATAGAAATAAACTAGAAAAATTACTCGTACTTCACACGGAATTGACTCATTTTATTATGCTTGCATATGATAATTCTGTAATACTCATATTTTCGATATATACACTATATTCTCAAGAAACTTTTATGTTAAGGCAAAGCACTCTTCAAAAATTTTAAAGTTCTATATTTTTTAATATTTATTTTGTTATACAAAAATTAGGAGTCATAGAAAGATTTTTAGTATAAGAAAGATGTCTACGAAGATCCCCATAGAAATAGTTGTGCAGAAGTAACGAAATTCGCTTAATGCCAAAAATTTGTAAATAAAAACATCAGACATTAAAGAAGAGGCCAAAAAATCTCGAACAACAGCACTCACAAGTAAAGTGGAACAATATGTCCATACAAGAACATGTTTAACTAAACTCAAATGGAAGAATGTCAAATTCTTTCTCATGAACCTCCATCAATCTGTTTATGTAGTATGGTGTATCATGTATATTTTAAAAATGACCTAAAATTATTATTATCATTAATCTTTTAGTTATGTATCAAATTAGTAATTAATATTTCTTAGGTTACATATTACCCACCCCATCTTATTTCTAATGAATCATAGTTATTGTTATAGTTAAGCATGTAGTTACAAGGAAGTATTGCAATTATAAACCAAGCAGTAAGTGACAATTTAATGAAAGTGTTCATAGTGGGATATTATAAACATTTTTTTTGACACATAACATATTAAAATCTCACAAAATAATTTTGTGATCACTTGAACTCACAAACATCCACAAATCATAATAAAGACAACCTCACTTTGCTTGAATCAAGGAAAAAAAGAGATGTTGCTTAACGTATTTTTTGAATAGAAAGTCTATTGGGATGTATCAAAGGTTAATGTTCACAAATTTAATTGAAATAATTCAAAATAAAGAGTTGTTACTTCTTTATAAAAAAAACAGAAGACTTTATCAAAATAAAGAGTTATGACTACAGCAAGAAAGATCTTTAACGACAATTGATAGCTTAATTGACGCTAGATATGTATTTTAAGAGACAATTGGCACTCTCTATAAATGTTCCTAAAGTTTAGAACAACACTGAATTTAATGACAATTAATTATTGTCGGTTAAGGATCTAGCACTCTTCGTTAATGCGCATATTTGTTGTCGATTAAAACATTATTTTTGCTATACTTTATTTTGGACATTTGTTACTTTCAAGAAAATTGATCTCTTATTTTGTCCAAAGAGAAGAGACTAAGAAATATGACAAATTACATAACCTGCGACAAAATAAATGGGCTAATTGTGTCTATACTAATATTTTAGGAAGATTGCAATAACATACAAATTGTTTGTACCTAAGAAAAGATAATAAAAACAATATACTAAATATGGAAAGCAAGAGAGCAATATGATTTGTTATTTTAACAAACTTTATCATTGTTTTCGTATTAGTTATCACATATTTATTTTTGTGTGCTATCAAATATAGCACAACCCACAAACAATTTTCCAAAATACTAAATGAAAAAATGGTAGAAAGAGACAAATGATGAGGTAAATTTTCAATCATCATCGCTTGAATTTTTAACCGAGTGAAAGAAAAAGTCACTAAAATAGCAAATAGAAATTGCAATAGATGCATGAATTAGCATGATTTACAGTAAACAATGAAGCTTCATGAAGTATGAGGAGTGAAACATACTTCAGAATAAGTTTAACTAAAGTATTTGAATTTGATTCCCTTATAGAAAAAAACTACAGATAATAGTTGCATAAATGAATGTTTTGTTTACTAAATAACCAATGTAATGAATTCACCATTTCAACAATGTTATGAGTTGTGGAATGAGAGGTGCAAGAGTACTAATATCACATTGCAATCAAAATAACTTTTCTTTGATTATACGGAGAAATATGTAGAAAAGGATAAAAGGGAAGATGAATTTTCAATAATCTTTACTGAAACTTTTAACAGAGTTAAAAAAAGTCACCAAAATAGCAAAAAGAATTATCATAATTACATTAATCACTAGGACTTATAGTAAATATTAAGCCTCATCAAATAGAAGGATGAAAACTATGAGGAATGAAACAAACTTCATAAGAAGTTTAATTAATGTATTTGAATTTGACTACCCTATAACGATTAAAAAAAAACACAAAAAATAGTGGCATGAAATACCCCTATTTATAGAAAACAAAGGATGGTTTGCATAAATGCTTATTTTGCCTTGTCAGAAAGTTCACAACTCTTTGAAAAAGTTAGAACCATTCGAAATGTCACAACCTTTCATAAAAGTCACAATTTTTCATAAAATTTGTTGTATACATAAAAGTTACAACTTTTAAAAAAAGTACAAGTTTTGATTTAAAAGTCGCAACGCTTTATAAATGTCACAACTTTTCATGAAAATGTTAGACTACTTTTGGAAATAAATAAACTAAAGGGGAATTCATGTTTGCAGAGGTAAAAGAAGGAGATCAGAATTTATGTTGTTTTAAAATTAGAGGTGAAGAAAACCTTACCCCTATAATAAAAACCAAGTTCTAAATAATTTTCCTAAGAAGAAAGCAATAAAAAAAACACGTTTGTATAAAACCTTCGTCACTCAAGGAAGGAAAAACTCAAGCCTTGTTTTATTAACTTTTCTTACTCAATTACAATTTTTCGATTAACTCTAATCGAACTCTCAACTTACAAGAAGCCAAACCCACTTCTTGCTAGATAACTCACAAAAACTCTCACTCCACAAGAAGTCAATCCCACTTCTTGTTTACAATCACACAAGCTCAGAAACTCACAAGACGATCTTTGCTGCCTCTCTCTCTCTCTCTCTCTCACTCACTCACCTTTCTTCACTTTTCTTCTCGATTGCAAAGACTATTTTTCTCTAGTTGGATATCTCTGTTGATATAAGTGATCCATCAACAAGTTAATAACAAAACTATTTGCTAATATCATCTTTGATTAGGAAAACGATTTGTCTATTATGTTGCTTTTTACGCGTGAAAACAAAGACCTTCTAGGAAAGGGGCATGACAAAATAGAGTCCTTCTTGTGCGTGAATGTAGATTCCTTTTACAGAAAGGTTTTTCCTTTTTTTTGCGCAAGTTTTTATATCCATAAATAAGTTTTATTTCGTTGCTTTCCTTAAATAGCCCTGATATTTTGAACCTTCCAAAATAAATTTAATTTGATTATTTGAAGTACCTGTATAGAAGTACCTGGTTCTCATGTTATCATCATCAAAATACAATTTTTGTCATATTAACTCTCATCAAATTCCCCCTTTTTGATGATGATAAACACAAGTTTTGATAACTCAACCTTCATCCAATAATGATAATGATATGCAGATATACCTTTCCCTCTTCTGACATCTCAAAAAGATAAAGAGGGCAGGAAAAAGATACCAAGAGAGATACACTATAGCATTAGGGACAATAGTCTACAACTTTACACAAACAAGTTGATACCAAAAACAACAAAACAACCATTAGCCAGAATGTCTACACATGCAAAGTAAAGCACCATTACACCAAAATACTAAGCAAAACACTAACATGCAAAAACAGTTTATGTCTAAACCAAAAGCAAGAGAAACGAAGAAGGAAAAGGCTTTTAAGCAGGGAAGTAGAAGAGGAGGCAAGGAGATGCAACAAATGGTCCATACGGGAGTTGTTATCACTTTACTGCTTGATGAGTTGATCTTTTATGCATGATACTCCCCCCTGAGATACAACCAACTTTGTCTGAAGTGTAAGGACTTCATCATTTAATTCCTCATTCTGAGCCTTGACCAGGTTAAGTTCATTTTTAAGAGAAGCAACATGCCCAACAACACGAGGAGGAGCACTGCGTACCTAATCACCTCATCCAACAATTCCACATTCAGCAAGAGTGGATTTAGTAAACATATCATTCCTAGTCAGGGGCTTCCCATCCATTAGTGGTACTCCGAACCTCCTAAACACATTAGATAGCAAATTACCAAAGGCCAATTGATGTGGTCGTTTGGGGATCAATGACTCTAGTCATGTGATCTATGATAAAAGAAGGCCAGTCAATGGGATCCATGTTGTATAAAGCATTCTCAATACCCATAGAAAGAAAATTTGCCTCATGCCTTTGTTCTCCCCTAGGCACAATACCCTTATGCACTATTTCAAACACTAATTTATGAAATGGTGACATCTCACCTTTCAACACCTTCCTTGGACGAAACTTAACCCTTCCCTGAGTGAACTTGGTGGTAAGAGCACAATTATTCTCTTTTGTCCAGGCATATTCAGCTAGTCCTACACATGGTATATGAAGTATTTCCCCCAATTTCAACTTATCAAAAACTATACCCACACCATTAACAAACAAGGACACTATCGTGTTATGCACAATCGACAAGTTAGTATAAAATTCAATGACTTCGTTGTCATAAAAAGATTCCTAAGTGTGCAAGAACACATCAACCCACCCTTGAATAGTAAGCAAACCCAACTATTTTTTAATGGCCGGAATTTCCCTAATTTCGGAGTGAATGGTTCTACCTCGTAGCACTTTTAGAGATTTGTAGTATTCCTCTTTTACAATAGAAATAAACATGATTTCATTTTTAGTTAGGGTTGGAGAAGGGGTTGGATTAGAGGAGTGTATTGATTCATTATCCTTTTCCTCAGTGTCAAGAACAATTGGAGCTGAATGAGTATAAATGGGAGACTTATTAGTGTTGAGGAATTTGGAGCTTGACTCGGCGATTAGTTGAAGTCGAGCTTGACTAACACTTCGAGTACAAGGAGTCCTGGCGACTACTTTTTTAACCGTGATTGTTTTTAAGAACGTCGAGAAACTAATTTCTTTAGACGGGAAAGGGTTTTCTTAGAGAAGTCATAGATGGGTGCAGTCTATGGAGGGGGAGTGGCTTTTTTAGGAGTAGGAGAGATAGGTGTGATAGTAGAGAGAAGGTGTGAAGAAACCACCGGTGAGGGATGCGCAGAGGGTGGTAGGGATTTTGTGAGTGGTTGTTGATGGTTGATTGGGGTTGAGGCATGGGTGGGAACAATTTCCATTTGAGAGATAGTCTGGGAGGGTGGAGTAGATGATGTATGGTCTAGTGTGAGAACAGGTTGATCGTCGTTGGATTAATCGATGAGATGAAGATAAAAATCCATTGTGGGTGTGTGTGTTTGGGGGGCCGACAAGGTGAGAGAGAAACTAAAGTTTTGGGATTCAGGAGTGAAAAAGTGGGTTTTGGGGAGTGAAATAATAGGTTTGTCTTGATATAATGATTTCTGAGTTTTGGAGAAGTGGAAGCGACGGTTGTCTAATCAAAGATGATTAATGGTCTTTTCATGATCAGTTCTTATTTTCCCGCCTAAAAGAGGTGCTAGAAAGTTTTGAGAAAAGGGTTTTAAAAATGAGGACCAGGTTCTTGGGATAATAGTTCAGACATATATTAAAGGTTAAGTGTTTAAGAGTATTTGGAAATATAGTGCATACCTTGTTATGGAGAACCTGGTTCATGATGTAGTGCATCCATTGATATTAGTGTTGAAACACAAGCCCTAAGGATAGACGATTCTTGAAAAAGGACTCACTTCCAAGTGCCTAGGTGAACATATCAACGATATGGTCATCAGTATTGCAAAAAGTCATAATGATAAGACGTTTTTCAACATTGTCCCAACGAAAGTGATGTCGGATGTCAATATGTTTGGTGCTTTTATGTTGAACTGGGTTCTTGGACGTGTTGATAGAACTTGTATTATCGCACATGATAGGAATAAATCTAATATTGACTCCAAAGTCTTCGAGTTGTTCGTTGATCCATAATAACTGAGAGAAAAATGCATCAGGTGCTACATATTCAGCTTCGGCGGTAGAGATTGCGGTTTAATTTTGTTTTTTGGTGCCCAGGAAATAAGAAAAGATCCTAAAAAATGTGACATTCTAGATGTACTTTTTGTGTCAATAGGTAATAAGCATAGTCAGCGTCTGCAAATCCTACTAAATCAAAGGAACCTACTGATGGATACCAGATAACCAGGTTCAAAGTGCCCTTAAGGTGCCTTAGTATTCTCTTGATAGCCTTGAGATGGGACTCTTTAGAACATGTCTCAAATCATGCACAAAGTCCAACAATAAACACAATGTCAGGTCTTCTCGCAGTTAGATACAAGAGGGAGTCGATCATACCTCTATATTTTGTATCATTTACAGGGGTACCTGTTCATCTTTGACAGCTTTGTTGTGGTACCAATAGGAGTGTTGATAGTTTTTGCTTCATGCATATCAAACTTCTTTAACAATTCTTTGATGTACTTTTGCTCATGAATCGATTTCTTGTTAGAGACTGATTGATTTGGAGACCTAAGAAGAAGGTTAATTCTCCCATCATACTCATCTCAAATTCACTACTCATTAATTTGGAAAATTCGACTCCAAGTGAGGGATCAGTTCCACCAAATATGATGTCATCGATGTAAATTTGTACAATGAGTAGATCTGAACCTTGTTTACGAAGGAAGAGTGTGTTGTCTATCTTCCCACGTTAGTAGCCATGTGTTATAAGAAATGTATATAGGGGATCAAACCATGATCGCGGATCTTGCTTCAGTCCGCATAGTGCCTTTTTCCAATTTACAACATGTTCAGGGTTATCTAGGTCATTCAAACCACCGGTTTGTTTCACAAACACTACTTCTTGAAGAAGACCATTCAAAAGGCACTTTTGACATCCATTTGATAAAGTTGAACTCCATATGGGCTGCAAATGCGATCAACATTCTTATTGCCTCCATTTGTGCCACGGGGGAAAAGGTTTCATCATAGTAAATTCCGTTTTCCTGATTGTACCCCTAAACCACTAATTTTGCCTTGTTTCTAGTGATTTGTCCTTGTTTGTCTAGTTTGTTTCTAATGACCCATCAAGTACCTATCACAGTTCTATCATGTGGTCTTGAAACCAGGTTCCATTCTTTGCTTCTCTCAAATTGACTCAGTTCCTCCTGCATGGCCAGGATCCAATATGGGTTTTTCAATGCTTATTTGATGTTTTTGGGCTCAACTAGCGATAGGTAAGATGAGAATGCATACATTTTTAACACTCTTGATCTCTTAAAGATCCCTTATTCAAAGGGGGTGAGAATATTTTGAATGGGATGAGAACTTTGATGTTTCCAACTATGAGCCTGAGAATTTTGTGTAGGTAAGATGGTTGAGGATCAGGTGTCTCTATTTCTACCGCTTTTGGCTTTTTTTCTTGTTCCTGCATGATTGGTTCATCGTGATTTTTATCCTCATCTGATTGTATATCTTCAAGAGGTTTTGGAATGTGCGTATCAAGATTATTAGGTTCCCTGATTGTACATTCTTCTTTCGTATCCAGCGTTCATAAAAAATAACATAAATACTTTCCTTCACAAGCTTTGTTCTTTTGTTATGTACTTTGTATGATTCGGTTTGCATTGAGTATCCCAAGAATACTCCTTCTTCACTTTTGGCATCAAATTTCCCCAGATTATCCTTTCCATTATTATGTACATAACATGTACAACCGAATGGACGAGATGAGTTAAACTAGACTTTCTTCCTTTGAGTAACTCGTATAGAGTTTTTTTAGAATTTCCCTTAATGTGTATCTATTTATGAGATAGCATGCAATATTTATTACTTCTGCCCAATAGAGTTGTGGTAGGTTGCTAGATATTAGCATGGTTCTAGCAATGTTCTCTAGTGTTTTGCTCTTGCGTTCAACCACACTGTTTTGTTGGGGAGTTCTTGTTGAAGAGAAATTACGATCAATTCAGTTTCTGGTGAAAAAGTTTAAAAACTTGAAGTTTTTGAACTCCAATCAATTATCTAATCTGATGTTGATGACCTCTATATTGAGTTTCTTCTAAACCAGTTTCATAAATATTCCAAAATCTCGTATGTCTCATCCTTTATTGCAAAAAATAGAGTCCAAGTAAACCTTGTGTAGTCATCAACAATTACAAGTATATATCTTTTGCCTCCTCCACTAACCAAACACATAGGACCGCATAAATCCATATGAAGCATTTCTAGAGGCTTAGTTGTGCTAACTATTCCCTTTGGTTTGAAAGAGGATTTAGTTTGTTTTCCTTTAGCACATGCACTACACAGATATTTGCTTTCAATCTTCATTTTTGGCAGTCCTCTAACCATGTCCTAGGATATCAGTTTGTTAATTGTGGTGGTACTAATGTGTCCTACCCTTTTGTGCCATAAAAGGGAACTGTCAGTGATTGTGCTAAGGCATGTGAGTGAATTTTTTAGGACTCATGATTTGAGTTCTGTATACATTCTTGTTTATTTCCTAGAAGAATCAGTTCCTCAGCGGTTGAGTTTACCACTCTGCACTCATTCATAGTGAATATGAACTTATTTCCTTTGTCACACATTTGTGATATAAATAGCAGGTTGTGTTGCAATCAATTTACATAGTACACATCATCAATAACTTGTTCAAGATATATCCCTACCTTTCCAATTCTTTGTATTTCTCTAGTTTTCCCATTTCCAAAGGCTACGTTTCCACCCTTAACTCATTTCAGTGAGAAAAAATTATGTTGATTTCTAGTTGTGTCTTGAGCATGCGCTATCCAAATACCAGTGCTTTAATTTTTCTCTCACTGGAACTTGCAGTTTAATTAAATAGAGTTAGTATTGGGTGCCCAGATCCACTTGGGACCTTGTTTATAAAAAGGGTGAATAATATTTCTTTTAGCCCATCTAGGAAGAAACTTGGGTGTAGGAGCAGTTTTGAGGTTATTTTCCCGTTGTATCTTTTCTACAAAAATGAAAATTTTCTTATGTGCAGTTCGTTTTCTATCACAAGTAGAACTTTTGTGTCCTGTCAGACCATAGTGAAAACAGAGACATTCTATGTTAGATTTTTTGTTTCAGAGAATCTTATTCCATATTTGTGTTGGATTGACTCTTGTGGATACTATCGAGAAGTATGGAGGACTTGGTCCATCTCATACTGTTCTCTGCTTCCAACTTAGTCATGTCAAGTTTTCTTTGTAGATCTTCATTCTTTAGAGTGATAACCTTCAGTTCTTTTTCTAGATTTTCTCTATTATTTTGCAAAGAACAATTTTGTTGTTCTAAAGTCATGTTTTCTTCTCTTAGAGATGCACAGTCTTACATGAGTAGTTCTTTTTCATGACTAGTTGACTGATATGCATTTATAAGAGTGTTCAATAAGGAATCTAGTTCCCCTTTTTTGTATAGTTCAAGATTTTCTTTAGAATGAGATACGATAACTTGGTCCTTTTTATCTTATTCTTCATCTCAGAGTCTAATCCCACCATTAGTACGTGGAGAGAATCTTGTGCTTGGAAGTTGCTTTATTTATTTGGGATTTTTCAGTCGCGGTTATTAGTGTAAGAAAGTCATATTTACCTTCTTCTTCCACTACAAGTAGAGATTGATTCTCAGCTTCCTCATCCTTAGATTCATCTTCAGACATACCTCCTATTACAGCGAGTGCTTTCTTCATGGATAGATCTGCCTTTTGATTTGTCATTCTTCTGTTGTTTGGAACATATCTGTCACCCTTTCCCTATTTTGCCTTGTCTGGATTGTTTTCTTATAATCCAAGGCCCAAAGTCGATAGAATTTGATGAAATGATCAGGACTTCCACACTTGTGACATAGTGGTTCCCTAGAGTTATCAGTATTCCTTTGAGGACTCCTCTTTTCAAATGTTTGTCCCCTTTTTAGCAATCTAGTGAACTTTTTGGTCAAAACAGTAATATTTTCATCTTCTAAATTTTCAGATGCGATGGTTTTAAGAGCCAGATTTTTTGCTTTTCTTTTATTGCTTATTTCTTTCTCTTGGTTATTCATCAGTTCGTATGTTATTTGATTTCCTATGAGTTCATCCATTTCTAATTTGTCAAGATCATGTGCTTCAGAAATTTCTTCAACTTTACTTTCCCATGACTCAGGTAAGACACTTAGGAGTTTTCTTACAGCTTTTTCGTTGGGAATTACTTCACCAAGAGAGTAGATCTCATTGATAATTGTCGTAAACCTGGTGTGAATATCTTTTGCAGTTTCTCCATCCATCATTCTGAATAGTTCATACTGTCTGTTTAAGTTGTCAATTTTAGATTTATTAACTTGTGTAGTTCCTTCATGCGCAGTTTGCAGAGTTTCCCGAATTGATTTAGCAACTTGACAGGAGGAGATCCTATTGTACTCGTCTGGTCCTATACCGCAGATCAGGATTTTCATAGCTTTGGCATTATATTGAATGACAAGTTTATTAGAAACATCCCATTCCTTTCAATCCTTCGGTATTATTGTTTCTACATCTTCTCCCTTCTTCATGGGTATTGTACGACCATTTAAACTACACTCCATATATTAGGATTTTCTCCTATTAGATGATCCATGATATGGTTCTTCCACTATCCATAGTATTTTCCGTTGAACAATGCTGATCGTGTCTGGGATGCTCTTTCTTATGGGGCAAGTGGTGCTGCCATTTTAATATTTTCAAGATGTTAGTCTTTTATCAAAAGTACCGGCTCTGATACCAACGGAAGAAAACCTTACCTTATATCAAGAACCAGATTCTAAATAATTTGCCTAAGAAGAAAGCAATAAAACAAACACGTTTTTTTAAAACCTTCCTAACTCAATGAAGGAAAAACTCAACTCTTGTTTTATTAACTTTTCTTACTCAATTACAATTTTTAGATTAACTCTAATCGAAATCTTAAATCACAAGAAGTTAAACCCACTTCTTGCTATTTAACTCACAAACACTCTTACTCCACAAGAAGCAAAACCCACTTCTTGTTTACAAACACACAAGCTCACAAACTCAAAAGACGATCTTTGCTGCCTCTCTCTCTCTCTCTCTCTCTTTCTATCTCTCACACCTTTCCTTACTATTCTTCTCGATTGTAAAGACTACTTTTCTCTAGATGGATATCTCTGTTTATGGTGCTCCATCAACAAGTTAAACACAAATCTGTTTGTTGATATCATCTTTGTAACACTCCGGAAATGTCATGACATAGACTAGAGCTTAATCTGTTTAATAATGTTTAAAATGATGTTTTCAGACTTATATTCATCTAATAAGTTCATTTAAATAAGGTTAGAGCCAGAACGACAATGAAAGATCCTAACGTCCGGAAACTAGCTAATTTGAACTAGTTGATGTCCCTAAGTTGGATGAAGGTTTCGAAGTATCAAATAAAGTCCAAAAATTTTAAAGAGACCTCGGATAGGTAGTATGTAGAACAAAGGGTACAAATATCCGGTAATGACACCCCAAGGACCACCCGAAGGTTCCTTAGGGAGGACCCAAATTTAGGTAGCAGGCTGGCTAGCAGCCAGCGAACAGGCAGAATTGGAGGAACAAGTGTGCGATGTTCGGTTCTCACGAGGTGTATTGCCTCAACCCAAAAATTTAATAAAAATGACGGGATTTGGTCCCGCATTGTGCAACCACTTCCCAAAATCGTTTAAGTCGTATTTTTGGTAATTTAACTTCATAAAAGACCCATTTAAGTGGAGGGTCTTTTGGGTAATTTACGGGACGACTATATATGGATATTAGGTCAATTTTCAACCAAATTTTACACATCCAAATAAGATTCAAATGCAATTACCCATCTCTCTCAAGGAACACTCTCTTTTTCAAAATCCATTGAAGAACAAGAAAAGTTATGGAAAAGACGAAGACTTCAAGATTTCCATTCAATTTTCGTGAAATATTCGTCATAAGTTATGAGTTTTTCACTCGTGGTATTCCTTTCCCTAAGAGGTCCTTTCAAAAATAGTTTTCAACAAATTCAAATACTAGGGTTTTTACTTCAAAAAATGAATTTTCATCCTAACCCTAGATTCATGATTTTCAATGAAAACGTATTTTCTTCCTAACCCTAAATTCAAATATCCTCTTGTATGCTTCACACAAGGAAATTATGTTTTGTAAATCTCACATACGAAGCTTTATGATAAAGGAAAATTCTCATCTAATACTAAAGAGTTTATGGTCATGTTTATCCAATGAGTTAATCTCTTATGACCTATGATAAGTTTATGACAAAGGACAACTTAAAGGTTATTGAGGAAAGGGACTTAAGCTAAGCACCGATGAACTAGATATGAGAGGTGTCCCTTCCCTAGTTTGAAGGTAGGTTCACAATGGCTGTCATGAGATAGAGTCTGCCATGTAATGTTAAACTATGAGTCTCCAATACATCTCCTAGTTCTTGAAATATGTTGCCACCGTAGGATACTAGCTACTGGATCCACCTAGAAA
Organism: Solanum pennellii; assembly: GCF_001406875.1. Classification (NCBI taxonomy): domain Eukaryota; kingdom Viridiplantae; phylum Streptophyta; class Magnoliopsida; order Solanales; family Solanaceae; genus Solanum; species Solanum pennellii. The sequence goes on along the minus strand of NC_028637.1, from coordinate 10,051,824 downwards.
GCTATGTTATGTTTGGTTCTACTTTGACCGGTAGACCACCTTCTTTCGATGTGGGTCTTTATGACACCGGATTCCATGTTTAGCTCACATGGTCTATGTCGGTTAAGGCGAATGTTCCCTCATGTAAAATGAAATACAAGTAAATGGACGTTGACTAGAGTGACTTGAAGAGTCTACTTAGTATAGGCAGGGGTATGTAACTCTACCTAGACATTGCACAAGTTGACTCTAAGGGAAGTCCTAAGAGTTTTTTCTTATGTAATATGATAACATGAAAGGTATAATGATTATGATACATGTTGTTACTCTTATATGAAGTTGGTTACGTTAATGAACAGGTTATTGGTCTATATTGTTTTGTGAGGTTATAACTACTTATGTTACAAGTTAGATGAATCATAGCTTTCCTTATGGTCTATCTTATCTACCTGGTTGTGTGAGGTTATGGAGCCTCGCATGACCATTACACTTGTAGGTTGGGGATGGGATCATTGATATGTGTTTTGTATGTTATGTGTATATGACTTTTATCAATATGAATTCTTAACATGACTCTATGATAATATGTCTTTGATTATGATCATGCTTTATGTTGATGGAATCTTTAACTTTTACATGTTCTATTGTATGTGCATTGAAGACTTTCGTATGACTTAGCATGCTTTCCAAAGAAATGATAAATGATTCTTTTTCATGGATGTCCTTAAATATTATGTGCATATACCATACTTAGTACATGTGGCCTACTACCCCCATTACTTTATATTACTATTAATGTAGGGTCCGGCCATTGAAGATTAAGAAGGTCGATTGAAGAAGCTTGGAACTTTTTCTCCAAGTGTTGGTAGGTCCTCATGTTCGGGGATGCTGTCATTCATAATCTAGCTTATGAAGACTTTACTAGTTTTAAGAATATTCTAATTCCATTTATGTTCTTTGGATTCTTTTGTATTAATGCATGTATGTCATATTGACTATTTATTGGCTAAGTCCAGATTCATACTCTTTAGATGGTTTTATACATGTGAGACAAGTTTTTAGAATACGGTATGCTAATATGAATGTTAAGTATGAAGTCTAAGTATACTTCATATATTATAAAAAGTTTTAATTTTTCCGGAATTTTAATTGATGACATGTTGGACGAATGTTAAGGGCTTGTCTGCTTCCTCAGAGAGGACGCCGACGCCGGTCGCATCAGGGGTGTACTCTCAGGGTGTGACAAGCTTTGTATCATAGCATGAGGTTAAATATCCTTAGGATCAATGTCTGACTAAACAACGTTACATAGTATCTTGCTCATGGTTGTGAAGCGCGCCACAATTGTGGATGAGACGCTATGTTATGATTAGGAAACTTCTTTTTTATTGATAATCCTATGTCGTGCCTCCAGAGTTTTGATACTATATTTCTTTTAGCATCTAATCACTTTATTGTGGTTTTAAGCGTTGAACACAAGAACGACAGCTGCGAGGATATTAGAAGATGAGATTCTAAATGCTGGAGCTACTCCCCAAGGCAATCGAAATGCTCCTCAACTTGAAGTTGCTGCAAATGAACAAGTTCCAGCCAATTCTCCGGCAATGAATGATGGTGAGGTGAGGGAAGCTCTATTATAAATGGCCAAAGCCATCACCACCCAAGCTCAAGACATTACGAAATAAGCTAACAGATAGGTTGTTCCTCTAGAGAACCAACATGCTAGCACTATGGCTCGCCGTTTGAGGGATTTTACGAGGATGAGTCCTTCTAAATTTTTTGGATCTAAGGTTGATGAAGACCCCCAAGACTTCATTGATGAGGTTTACAAGATTTCATTTGCGATGGGGGTGAGTACTACTGAGAAAGCTAAGCTTGTTGCCTATCAACTCAAGGATGTGGCTCAGACATGGTACATTAGTGGAAGGATAGTATGGCTTTAGGAGGTGGTCCCATGACTTGGGAGACCTTCAAAAAGGCATTTCTTGACAGATTCTTCGCAAGGAATCAAAGGGATGGTAAGTTAGAGGAGTTTATCAACCTTCGTCAAGGAGGTATGAGTGTCAAGGAATACTTCTTGAAATTAATTAAGTTGTCCAAATATGCTTCCTCTTTGGTTTCGAATGATAGGGATGAGATGAGCCATTTTGTAATGGGCGTGTCTGAAGAGCTTAAAGAAGAATGTCGTGCATCCATGCTTCATGACAAAATGGATCTTTCTAGGTTGATGGTTCATGCTCAACAAGTTGAGGATAGTTTTGTAAAGAAGAAAAATGGGGAATCTAAGAAGGCAAGGTCTTTTGAAAGTAGGTCCTCTAAGGATAGGCTTGATGTTCAATACAAGCCTAAGTTCAAGAAGAGGTTTTCAAATCAAGCCTTTTTAACTTTCTCCAAGAATCACAATGATATAAATTTTAACCCTAAACCTCAAAAGGGGAGAAATTTTTATTCACCAAAAGAGAGACCAACTTTTGGTAAGTGTGGTAAGAAACATGTGGGTGAACGTCTTGTTGGGACAATTGGTTTTTATGGTTGTGGAAAGGGTGTCCATATGGTGAATGACTGTCCTAATGTGAGAAGTCAAGGCAAGGGTAATGGCCAAGCTCAACAAAGCGGTCCTAGTTCTGAAGCTCCAAAGAGGAACTATTTCTATGCACTCAAGGCTAGAGGAGAGCAAGACAACTCTTCCGACATTGTGACGAGCATGTTACAAGTTTTCTCTGTTAATAGTTATGAATTGTTTCATCCAGGTGCTACTCTTTATTTTGTTACACCTTTGGTATCTAGAATGTTTTATGCATTTTCTGATGTTTTGATAGAACCCTTTTCGGTTTGTACCCCAATGGGTGACTCTGTAGGGGAAAAAGGAGTCTAGAGGAAATCCTATAATGCTTCCCATTAGAGCTATTCTTGTTGATTTGGTAGAACTTGAAATGTTTGACTTTGATATCATCTTGGGTATGGATTGGCTTCATGCATGTTTTGCTTCCATAGATTGTAGAACAAGGGTAGTAAAGTTTCAATTCCCAAATGAACCCATTCTAGAGTGGAAGGGCGGAAATTTTATGCCAAGGGGTCAAATCATTTCTTGCTTGAGGGCTTGTAAGATGATAGCTAAGGGTTTTCTATACCATGATGTGAAGGTTAAGGACCTAAAATGTGAAACTCCTTCTTTTGAGTCAGTCCCAGTAGTGAGGGAATTCCCTGAAGTTTTTCCTAATGACCTTCCAGGAGTTCCTCCCAAACAGGAAATTGACGTTGGCATTGATTTATTACCGGATACAAATCCCATTTAAATTCATCCATATAGGATGGCTCCGACTGAATTGAAAGATTTGAAGCTCCAACTCAAAGATTCACTAGACAAGGGCTTCATTCAACCTAGTATTTCCCCATGGGGTGATCCGGTATTGTTTGTTAAGAAGAGGGATGGGTCCCTTAGAACGTGCATTGATTATCACCAACTTAATATGGTCACCCTAATGAACAAGTATCATATCCCTCGGATTGATGATCTATATTATCAACTCCAAGGTGCTAGCTACTTCTCCAATATTGACTTATGGTCGGGATATCACCAACTTAGGGTGAGAGGTGATGATGTTCCCAAAATAGTTTTCCGAATTAGATATGGCACTATGAATTTCTTGTTATGTCTTTTGGGTTAACAAATACCCCGCGGCGTTTATGGACCTAATGAATAGAGTTTTTCGAGATTACCTTGACTCATTTGTGATTATATTTTGATGATATTTTGATATACTCCAAGAATCATGCATTGTTTCATCCAGGTGCTACTCTTTCTTTTGTTACACCTTTTGTACTTAGGAAGTTTTATGCACTTTCTAATGTTTTTATAGAACCCTTTTCGGTTTGTACCCCAATGGGTGACTATGTAGGGGCAAAAAGAGTCTATGGGAAATGTCATGTAATGCTTCTTATTAGAGCTATTCTTGTTGATTTGGTAGAACTTGACATGTTTGACTTTGCTATCATATTGGGTATGGATTGGCTTCATGCATGTTTTGCTTCCATAGATTATATAACAAGGGTAGTAAAGTTTTAATTCCTGAATGAACCCATTCTAGAGTGGAAGGGCGGAAATTTTATGCCAAGGGGTCAAATCATTTCTTGCTTGAGGGCTTGTAAGATGATAGCTAATGGTTGTCTATACTATGTTGTGAGGGTTAAGGACCTAGAATGTGAAACTCCTTCTTTTGAGTCACTCCCAGTAGTGAGCGAATTCCCTGAAGTTTTTCCTAATGACCTTCCAAGAGTTCCTCCCAAACGGGAAATTGAATTTTGCATTTATTTATTACCAGATACAAATCCCAGTCCGGCTAAATTGAAAGAGTTGAAGCTCCAACTCAAAGATTTACCAGACAAGGGTTTTATTAAACCTAGTATTTCCCCATGGGGTGATCCGGTATTGTTTATTAAGAAGAAGGATGGGTCGCTTAGAATGTTATTGATTATCGCCAACTTAATATGGTCACCCTAAAGAACAAATATCCTCTCTCTCGGACAGATGATTTATATTATCAACTCCAAGGTTCTAGCTACTTTTCCAATATTAACTTAAGGTCGGGATATCACCAACTTAGGGTGAGAGGTGATGAAGTTCCCAAAATAGTTTTCCAAATTAGATATGGTCACTATGAATTTCTAGTTATGTCTTTTGGGTTGACAAATACCCCGCGGCGTTTATGGACCTAATGAATAGAGTTTTCCGAGATTACCTCGACTCATTTGTGATTTTGTTTTGATGATATTTTGATATACTCCAAGAATGAAAATGAGCATGAGAGTCACTAGAGGTTGGCTTTGCAAGTCCTCAAAGAACACCAGCTCTATGCCAAATTTCGTAAGTGTGAATTTTGGGTGAGGTCAGTGGCTTTTCTTGGCCATATTATATTCGGTGATGGTGTAGAGGTTAATCCAAATAAGACTGATGCGGTTATAAATTGGGATAGACCTTTGACTCCTACAGACATAAGAAGTTTCTTGGTTCTAGCCAGGTATTATAGAAGGTTTGTTGATAGACATTCGTCCATTGCTTTTCCTTTGTCAGCTTTGACCCAAAAGAAGATGAAGTTTGAGTGGTCGGAAGCTTATGAAAGAGGTTTTAAAGAATTGAAAGATAAGCTTACCTCTGCTCCGTTGTTGACCTTACCCGAAGGCAATGAAGTGTTTGTAGTGTATTGTGATACTTCCCGAGTGAACTTGGGATGTGTCCTCATGCATCATGGTAAGATCATAGCTTATGCTTCTAGAAATTCAAAGTTCATGAGAAAAATTATCCAACACATGACCTTGAGTTAGCTACTGTAGTTTTTGCCTTGAAAATATGGAGACATTATGTTTATGGCATGCATGTTTATGTGTTTACTAACCATAAAAGTCTTTAATATGTGTTTACACAAAAGGAGTTAAATCTCCAACAGAGAAGATGGTTAGAATTGTTGAAGGATTACGACATGAGTGCCTTTACCATCCTGGCAAGGACAATGTGGTTGCGGATGCTTTGAGTCTTATGAATATGGGTAGTGTGTCTCATGTGGAAGAAGAGAAGTAAGAATTTGTAAAAGATGTTCATAGGTTGGCTCGATTAGGTGTGCGGTTAGAGATTCTCCAAACGGTTGTTACATGGTCCATCATAACTCTGACTCATCATTAGTGGTGGAGGGGAAACCTAAGAAGCATCTTGATCCACTATTGATGGAGTTAAAGGAATCGATACTTGGTAAGCTCAATGAGTCATTCTCCCAAGGGGGGATGGTATTCTTAGGTACCAAGGGAGATTATGTGCACCCGAAGTTGAGGATTTGAGAAATCGAATTTCGGATGAATCCCATGGTTCTCGTTATTCTATACATCCCAGTGCCACCAAAATGTATCATGACCTTAGAGAGATCTATTGGTGGGATGGTTTAAAAAGGGACATAGCAGATTTTGTTGCTAAGTGTCCAAATTGCCAACAGGTTAAAGTTGAGCATCTTAAATCGGGTGGTTTAACCCAAATAATGGATTTTCCTACATGGAAGTGGAAAGCCATCAATATGGACTTCGTAGTTCGGTTTCCTCAAACCCGGAGGCAAAAATATTCAATATGGGTTATTGTGGATATGTTGAACAAATCTGCCCATTTTATTCCTGTTAAGTCTACTTATCGTGCCGAAAATTATGCAAGAATCTACATTAATGAGATTGTAAGTCTTCATGGATATCACTTGTCCATCATTTCGGATAGAGGTGCCAAATTCACTTCTCGTTTTTGGAAGGCTTTTCAAAAGGGTTTAGGTACTCAAGTGAAACTTATCACCGCTTTTCATCCTCAGATAGATGGTCAAGCGGAACGTACCATTTAGACCCTTGAAGATATGTTAAGAGCCTGTGTTATGGATTTCAAAGGAAATTGGGATGATCACCTACCTTTGATTGAGTTCTCTTACAACAATAGTTATCACTCGAGCATCTCCATGGCACCTTTTGAAGATCTTTATGGTAGAAGGTGTGGATCTCCAGTTGGATGGTTTGAGGTTTGTGATTCCTCACTCCTTGGTCCATAGATTATATATGAGTCTATAGAGAAGGTTCGAATCATAAGACATATATTAAAGACAACCTATAGTTGGCAAAAGTCTTATGCGGACAATAGAAGAAGAGACCTTGAGTATGAAATAGGTGATCATGTATACTTGCAGATTTCACCTATGAAAGTGATAATGAGATTGGGTAGAAAGGGGAAGTTAAGTCCCCGGTATGTTGGTCCTCATGAGGTTTTACAACGAGTTGGAAATTTTGCCTATGAGTTGAAACTACCTAATGAACTAGCTTCGGTTCATCCGGTGTTTCATGTTTTTATGCTCAAGATGCAATGCCGACTTGGTGTCTATTATAAATATAGAAGGTTTAGGAGTGGATGAGAAACTCTCCTATGAAGAGGTTCCGGTTGAGATCCTAGATCTCCAAGTCAAGAAATTGAGGATCAAAGAGGTTGCCTCCATAAAAGTTCTATGGAGGAACCATCTTGTTGAGGGTGCAACATGGGAGGCCGAAGCCGACACGAAGTCCCGCTACCCTCATCTTTTTACTCCATGAGGTTAGACATTCCTCTTGATAAAGAAATTAATGAATAATCATGAAATTGACTTCTTTTCTAAATAGGTGCATGTTTTGGTAAAAGTTATAATCAACTTGAGTTTAAGAAAAAACTTTCATACTCTATTCTTGCACTTATGGGTAATTTTATGCATGTTGTCTTCTTGAGATTTTTTTGTTTTGTTGCAGTATTGAGAAGAATGATAACATGGTAACTCCTTGATATATTTTGAGCTCATGTTCATGTTGAGAAGGAAATTCCTCACTATCTGTTATGAATGTTAAGCTCTCTTATGTGTGCATCATGAATTGAGTGCTATGTGTAATGTTATAGTATGTGTTGAAAGGAGTTGTTAGGTACTCCTATGAGCTATGAATCATTATGATTTTATGTTGTTGATTGGTTGAGCTGCTAGTATTGAGTCTATTCTTACCCTCCAAAAAGATTTTAGTGTCATTCGGGGATGAATGTTCCTAAGGGGGGATAATGTAACACTCCGAAAATGTCATGACTTAGACTAAAGCTTAATCTATTCAATAATTTTTAAAATGATAATTCCAAACTTATATTAATGTAATAAGTTCATTTAGAAAAGGTTAGAGCCAAAACGACAAAGAATGACCTTGACATTCGGGAAACTAGCTAATCAAAACTAGTTGATGTCCCTATGTTGGATGAAGGTTTCAAAGTATCAAATGAAGTCCAAAACTTGTAAATACACCTTATATAGGTAGTATGTAGTACAAAGGGTACAAATGTCCGGTAACGACACCCCAAGGACAACAAAAAGGTCCTTGGGGAGGACCCAAAAGCAGCCTGCAAACTGGCAGAATTGGAGGAACAAGTGTGTGACGCGCGGTCCTCACGAAGTGTACTTCCTCAAGATGTGAGAGGCAGCCTCACGATGTGATGCAACACGCATCTCACTGCCTCAACCCAAAATTTATATAAATGACGGGATTTGGCCCCATGATGCGCAGCCACTTCCCAAAATTGTTAATGTCGTATTTTGGTAATTTAACTTCATAAAAAGACTCATTTAAGTGGAGGTTCTTTTGGGTAACTCATAGGACAACTATATATGGATATCAGGTCAGGTTTAGACCACTTTTTACACATCCTAATCAGATTCAAACGCAATTAACCATCTTTCTCAAAAAACGCTCTCTTTTTCAAACTCCATTGAAGAACAAGAAAAGTTTAAGGAAGAAGACGAAGACATCAAGATTTCCATTCAATTTTCGTGGAATATTCATCAATAAGGTATGGGTTTTTCACTCTTGGGATTCTTTTCCCCAAGAGGTCCTTTCAAAGATAGTTTTCAAGAAATTCAAATACTAGGGTTTTTACTATACAAAATGGGTTTGTTCCTAACCCTAGATTTATGATTTTCAATAAAAACCAATTTTTTTATATGGTCGATTGCACACGAACTGATAAGTATGTGGTTAGTAATGTTTGAATTTCGTGTGATGTATGTTCTTATCTAATTGATGGTTTCAAATGGGTTGGTCCTACTACTTGATAACATGTAAACGTTGGGATTGGAACTATGACTTGAATGAACTCCTTAATGACCCTTTCCCTTATCGTACATTATGAATTAATCATATATATGAATTGAAGTGTTGATATTGACTATGCTATTGAGTATTTCACTATGTTATTGTTAGAGTATTTCACTATGTTATTGTTATGATTATTGAAAATTGAACGTAAGTTCTTGAATAACATACTTGGAAGCAAGAGGTAAGTCTTCTAAAGTTGTAATTACTCTATGATGTTTATGTTATCCTATGAATGATGAGAATATGCTAATGAAGTTTGAATGATGTTGCTATGAATAAATTTTGGGCGATGAACATGCTAAATGTGAGATCATGATAAGAATTGAAAATGCAAGTTTATGATATCCTCTTGTATGCTTTACACAAGGCGATTATGTTATGTTAATATCACATACAAAGGGTTATGATGATAGGAAATTCTCATCGAATCCTAAAGAGATAATGATCATGTTTATACAACGAGTTAATCTCCTATGACCTATGATAAATTTATGACAAAAGACAACTTAAAGGTTATTCAAGAAAGGGACTTAAACTAAGCACTGATGAACTAGATATGAGAAGTGTTCCTTCCCTAGTTTGAAGGTAAGTTCACAATGACTCTCATTAGATAGAGGCTGCCATTTAACGTGGAACTATGAGTCTCTAATACATCTCCTACTTCTTGAACTATGTTGCTACCATAGGATACTAGCTAGTGGATCCACCCAGAAAGCTATGTCATGTTTAGTTCTACTTTGGCCGGTAGACCACCTTTTTCGGTGTGGGGTTTTATGACACCGGATTTAATGTTTACCTCACATAATCTATGTCGGTTAAGGCAATTTTCGCTCATGTAAAATGAAAAACAAGTAAATGGACGTTGACTAGGGTGACTTGAATAATCTACTTAGTATAGTTAGGGGTATGAGACTCTACCTAGACATTGCACAAGTTGACTCTAGTGGAAGTCCTAAGAGATTGTTCTTATGTAATATGATAACATGAAAGGTATGATGATTATCATACATGTTGTTACTTTTATGTGAAGCTTGTTGTGTTGATGAACATGTTATTGGTCTATATTGCTATATGAGGTGATGACTACTTATGTTACAAGTTACATGAATTAAAGTTTTACTTAGGGTATCCTATCTTATCTACTTGGTTGTGTGGGGTTATGGGGCCTCACATGACCATTGCACTTGTAGTTTGGGGATAGGATCATTGGTAAGTGCTATGTATTTATGTGTATATGACCTTTTGAATATGAATTGTTAACATAACTCTATGATAATATGTCTTTGATTATGATCATGCTTTATGTTGATGGAATCCTTAACTTGTACATGTTTTTATGGTATGTGCACTCAAGACTTTCGTATGACTTAGAATGTTTTCCAAAGAAAATGATAAATAATCATTTTTCATGCATGTCCTTAAATATAATGTGCATATACCCATACTTTGTACATGTGGCATACTAACCCCATTAGTTTATATTACTACAAATGTAGGGTCCGGCCATTGATGATTAAGAAGGTCGATTGAAGAAGCTTGGAACTCTTTCTCCAAGTGTTGATAGATCCTCATGTTCGGGGATGCTATCTTTCATATTCTAGCTTATGAAGACTTTACTAGTTTTAAGAATATTCTATTTCCATTTATGTTCTTTGGATTCTTTTGTATTAAGACCTATATGGCATATTGACTATTTATTGGCTAAGTCCAGATTCGTACTCTTTAGATGGTTTTATACAATGTCAGACATGTTTTTAGAATATCGTATGCTAATATGAATGTTAAGTATGAAGTCTAAGTATACTTCACATAGTATTAACAGTTAAATTTTTTCCACAATTTTAACTGATGACATGTTAGGACGAATGATAAGGGCTTGTCTGCGGCCTCTAGGAGGACGACGCCGGTCGCATATGGGATATACTCTTCTCTTATGGCAATCTTTTATTAGGAAAAGGATTTGTCTATTTTGTTGATTTGTATGCGTGAAAACTAAGTCCTTCTAGGAAAGACGCGTGACAAAATAGAGTTCTTCTTGTGCGTGAAAGTAGAGGCCTTTTATGGAAAGGTTTTGCCTTTTTTTGTGCAAGTCTTTATATCCATAAATAAGTTTTGTTTCGCTGCTTTCCTTAAATATCCATGGTATTTTGAACCTTCCAACGTAACAGCAATTTGATTATTCCGAGTATCTGTATAGAAGTACATGGTTCTCATGTTTTCATCATCAAAATAAATTGAGACATATTAACTCTTATCAAGAGGAAATCCCTCCATTTATAGACCACAATGGTAGTGTGAACAAATGTTTATTGTGTCTTATCAGAAAGGTTACAACTATTTGGAACAGTTGCAACCCTTCACAAAGTTCAGAACCTTTCATAAAATTCACAATTTTTTATAAAGTTGCAACTCTTAATTAAAGTTATAGATTTATTTAAAAGTCACGACTTTTCATAAATGTCGAAATTCTTCATTAAAGTCACTATTTTTTTTATAAAAAGTCACATCTTTTGATAAAAGTCTCAACTTTTCATTAAAGTCGCAATTTTTAAATAAATTCAGATCATTTCATGAAAGAAGACGACTAGTTTCGGAAATAAATAAATTTAAAAGGAAATTCTTGCTTGTGGTGACGCCACGTAGGCGTGCCTAGGGTCTCTTTTATATAAATATATGATTATCCACGGCAAATATGTCTAATAAAAATACAAAGAACATAAATAGTACAAAAGAGGCAAAGGGAAAAGTCTCCAGACACCAAGAACTCACCACGACCCAATCAACAATGGCCATGGGAAATCAGAAATCAGCGATGGTGTCTCGTACTAGGCATTGCATTAGAAGAAGATGCAGAAATGCAGCATAAGTAGGAAAGATATATCATAAATCAACTAAGCTCATATAGAAAGTATATTAATTAAGAGGCCAAATAGCTCAAACTCTACGAACTCATCAACTAACTCTATATAGTTGTACACAAGTACTGATAATGGGATGAGTAAATGAACATGGAAAGCTTATTATGACACATTCTATCTTTGCGCACTGCTCCAGTCATAACATAACAAAAGCTAAGGCAACATTGTTTGGAGGCAAATGGTGTGAATAAAATCGTTACACAAACATCATCGTGGAACTGGACTCACTTCTAACCACCAACATTCCTAACAACAAAAGCCTAGCAGCTTCAGATTGAATAGAATCATAGCTACTTCTTCAATGCTAGATCATGCTAGTATCAAGTTTGAAAATTGCTACAGAAAAGTCAATCAACTTTCAAATTGGTTAGCAACATTTACTCTTGGCTCAACAACTTCCTAGGGAAGTAAAAGAACCTTTCATTGTTGATAAGAGATAAGACCCGCGTATAAGGTTTAAAGTTAATATGACATTTTTTGTTGGTTAGTCTTTTCTTCTTGTTGTAGTAATGAATTTTTGAGCTCTAAGGAAGCTAAGTTTGGCTTTGGTCAATTTTCTTTGAAGACAAACTTGTATCACTGATTTGATACTTTCAATAGGCTCAAAACGAGCTTCATGATTAGTTTGTGTTTGGAGGGTCTTGGATGAGTTCCGTATGTTCAGTGGAAGATTGATGATTTGATATTGTTAAACTCAAATGGTATCACATGAAATTGCATCAATAGTATGTATCATGGTTTAGAACTATTTGAAAAAAGAATCATTCTATATTTAGTTCATATAAGGGAAACATGACCATTTTGATGCGGACAATATTGGTTTTATGAGAGGGTAATGTGAACGCAAACAAGATTTTAGGAGTTTACTAATCAAGGGTGACTTTATTTCCATACTACCGTTGCCAAAATGTGTGCCCTAAAAGTTATTTGATGTCGTCAACAATAACCTTTAGAGTATGTTTGGTATTGCCGTTGGTATTTTGAGGAAAAAAACACCTATATTTTAGAATAAAGTGTTTGGCAAATTCTTAAAACTGCTTTTAAATAAAAGCTTTTGTAATTTTTCTGATGTTGGGAAGAAACTACAAATTTTGGTTTTAAAGAAAAGTAGAAGCAGAAATAAAAAATTAATTTAATAAGACTAAAATATCTCTTTCATATTTACATATTTATCAATATATCTCTTATTAGTTAATCAACATATACTATATGTTTGGTTGATTTTTATTCAAGAAATTTATTTTTATTTTTATATAATACAATTATTATTTTATTTATATTTTATATTATTATTCCTATATATTACATTGTATATATTACTTTATGTATTATTTTACAGAACTAGAAATAAAAGTAATAACAATATTTTTATAGGATTGAAAAAGAAAAAATAATAGCGATTAAATATTTAGACCCTCCCAAAAGAATAACAAATAACAAAATAAATGTAACAATAATATTTTATAGCTTCTCTCTATAACATAAGCTTAATATTAAAAACACATTGATACTTGTCTGTTTTCGTAATTTGAGTCTCAAAAAGCTTTTTAAAGAAATTAGTCAAGCACAAACTGCTTATCAAAATCAATTTTCAAATAAATTTGACAAATACAAAATGCTTTTTTTGAAAATCACTTTTTCTGAAAATCTATTTTAAAAAGTGCTTATAAAAATAAGCAGTTTTTAGAAGTAACGCCATGCACTAGTTGGGGAAGTACTAGCAGTATAAACTTGAACATATGAAAAATTGAGTTTTTGTAAAGTGATCCTCAAGAAAAGAAAACATATACGTCACTTTTTTCTTGCCCAATAATATTTTTTCACTATCCGTCCAAAATTATATTGCATATTTTAATATTACTTATCCTCTTATAAAATAAAAAAAATATCAGATAAATTAAAAATAAAAATATATTATGCAATGGTGCACTCATGATCTAAAATTCCTCAATGGACCCAAACCTAAAAAGAAAGGTGGGTTCTGGCAAACCTTATAGTTTGTTTGGTTAAAACTGAATTATATTTGACTTTTTACACATTTTATTTTTTATTTATGATATTTTAAAAAGTGCCTATAAAAATAAGCAGTTTTTAGAAGTAATGTCAAACATGCACTAGTTAGGGAAGTACTAGCAGTATGGACGTGAACGTATAAAAAATACTTTTGTAAAGTGATCCTGAAGAAAGGAAAACATATATGTCACTTTTGCTTACCCAATAATATTTTTTCACTATCCGTCCAAAATTATATTGCATATTTTAATATTACTTATCCTCTTAAAAAATAAAAAATATACCAGATAAATTAAAACATTAAAAATATATTATGCAATGGTGCACTCATGATCTAAAATTCCTCCATGGACCCAAACCTAAAGAGAAAGGTGCGCTCTGGCAAACCTAATAGTTTATTTCGTAAAAACTATATTATGTTTGACTTTTCACACACTCTATTTTTTCATTTATGATATCTCAATAAAATTAAGAAACGTGTATTTGTAAACCTCAATATATATGTGGTGTCACCTTATTAAACTCTATATAAAAATTACATGTTCATAACATTTTCTCACCAATTCATTTTCACACCTTAAAACTATTTTGAGGAAAAGAAATAATGGGTGTGAAAGGCAAGTTGATTGCTTCAATGGAGGTGAAGTGTGGAGGACACTTGATTCATGATCTTTTGCACACTAATACTCATCAAGCAGCCATCGTAAGCCCTACTATCAACCGTTTAGAGGTTCATGAGGGAGAAATGGGAAAAGTTGGTACAATTATTAACATGAAATATAATGAAGGTAATATACATTTATCCTCTCTCTCTCTCAATTTGATTTACTTGCATCATTTTTCTATATTTAGCTGTATTTTGTAGGATGAATTTTCTTTTTTTGAGAAAATAATTTTCATAAAGTAACTAAGTTGATGATGTTTGGACAAGAGGAAGTTACTCGGATAATAAGCATCCATCACTTCTAACTTGAAGGTTTTAAATTCGAGTCAGCAACGGAGGAGGGATAAAAATAAGTTGATTGATGGAAATTTACTCTTGTCATACCAAACATAATATGATCAAAATTATAGTTTTCCTTACTAATTCTCATATTCCCCAAAATGTCACCTCTTCTTTTGAGATTTAAAGACTACTCCATTCAGTAAAGGTAGACGAACCAATATTCAAGTGCATTAGTAGACAATTTTTGGAGAAAAAAAAAACAGTAAAAGAAATAAATAAAATAAATCCAATATTTTGTAAATGCTTTTAAGTCTTTCATGAGGAATTGTGCAGTCGAACTAGGAGTAACACCTTTGTATTTGCTAAATAATTTAATCAATACAGATAGACAAGAAAAGAGTGTGATGTATGAAATTGAAGAGATCGATCGTTACAAGAAATCAATAAGCCGGAAAGTGATTGGTGGAGATTTGTTAGATTTCTATAGTTCCTTTACGATCATATCATCCTGTGAACAACAATGGATTACATGGACATTTGAGTATGAAAAGAAACTTGAAGACAACCAAGAGCCCATTAATTTTTTGGGTTTTATTCTTAATGCGACCAAGGATATTGAGGGTCACTTTCTGAAAAAATAGAAAATATATATTCTTTTATATATGTTTGTGTGCCTATACACATAAACATATGTGTGTACGATGAATATATAAAGGGAAATATTCGCTAGTTCTAGCTAGCGTGTGTAATAAATAATTAATATTGTGTTTGAATAATATACTAAATAAATAATTAAGATTGTAATTGAAGAATACACTATATATTGCAATCTTCGTCTATGGATATATTCCCTATGATGAGTAACTTTTAGATGGTATACCTTGTCATTATCCAAAATTTGATCACGATGATGTACCATAAATCCCTCCGATGGCAAGGCAAAACCCAAACAACAAGCAATAACCGAAGACATAATGCATAATCATGACCTTTAATTTGACTTCATTTGACAACAAGTAAGTATTGAAACTTGTACAAAATTGAATAAATAGACACTTTCGCCTATATCGCACCCTACATGACAATTTTGTGTCCTATGTGATAGACATCTTACGTTTATTATGTCACGTATGATACATGTGTCTAATTGTTTACTTTTTTTTGGTAAATAAAATTTTATTTCGAAAAGTGAATATTTACAGGCCTAGACACCATTCTAAGCAGGACTCACTTCTAACACGCCTAAGGAGTAAACTAATATAAAAAAAAAATAGCATTATCAGTTGACTATTCAAATCTACAGGCCAAGTCTTCATGGTAGTGGAGCTAGTTTTTGCAACTGTGTTGATTTCTGCCCTTGATGGGCATTTGTACATCTATTTCCTTGCATACTCTATCAATTTGGTAATTACCCTTTCGAAATCTGCTTATATTCCTTTCTCTCCATATAGGGTGTGTTTGGTACGGAGGAAAATGTTTTCCATGGAAAATGTTTTCCTAGAAAATATTTTTCTGGAAAACAAGTAGATTTTGGACTTATTTTCTCATGTTTGGTTGGTGAGTAGAAAATATTTTCCGGAAATGATTTTTAGTGTTTGATTTATTAATGAAATTTGTTTTTGAGAGACATCTTTTATTTTTACAAGTAAAAAATAATTTATGACATTGAAAATATTTTTTAAAATCAAAGTTATTATTATTTTGGGGTGGTGGTGGGGGTGGGGGTGCCCCC
>NC_028637.1:10029426-10035107 GCF_001406875.1 Solanum pennellii | reverse complement strand
GGGGGGGGAAGTAGGAGTTTAAAAATAAAAATTTGAAGTTGAAAATATTTTTAAAAAGCAAAATTAATTTTTTGGGGAGGGGTTGGCCGGTGGGGGAAGGTCAAGAATCATGTGAAAAAATAAAAATTTTGAAATTGAAAATATTTTTGTAAATTGATGTTTTTCCAAAAAAAAAATGTAATTTGAAATTGGAGGAAAGCTATGGAAAATGTTTTCCTTAATTTTTGAAGGGAAGTCATTTTCCTTAATTTTGAGGAAAATGAGTTGATTTGGAAAACATTTTCCAAAACTTTAGTCCCAACCAAACATGGGAAAATTGGAAAACATTTTCCAGAAAATGTTTTCCTTCATACCAAACACACTCATAGTGTTGATCACCATTGCAAATGCACAACATATGATAGCACCTTGTCGTGCCCTTTTTGTTGCCCAACTGATGCTCAAATCGACCTCATGTTGCAAATCCCCAATGTTTCTTGTACATCCCGGCCATTTCAGTATCCTGCACCACAAGTTCCTTGTAATACGGCATTCAAAAAAAAAGTGATCTTGTGTTTCCATGCATTCTTGCAATGCACACATAATGAGTCAACCTGCACCTCAAACTTTGCAAGTCTTTCAACAGTAACTAATCTCTTCAGCAAAGCCAACCATAATATGAACTTGTGTCTTGGATGAATGCTTATTTGCAGCGTAATAGACTTCCATGGTACTTTTGGGAGTTGTGTTATTTCAGCAGTACCCAATTTTTTAATGGAAAACCTAGCCCCTATCATCAGCATTTCAAGTTTTGCATGTAGATTGCCCTGAAGTCCTAGTGCTTGCTTAATAGTTCTCTTGGATTCAATTACTTTCGTGATCAGCCAAGTGGCATTCTTGGGGATATTGCAGGTCTCCAGTGTATTCCATTTTATATAATAGGTGTTCTCCCACTCTAACCACAGGCTGTCTGCTTTTGATGTTATGTCCCACAACTGTTTTTCTACTTCAACCTTGTTCCAATTGCATAGATTCAGGATATTTTGGCCTCCTAAAACTCTAGGCAAACATACTTTTTCCCATGAAACCAATTCTCTCTTTGAAAGGCCTATAGAACCAATCCATAGGAATATCATGCAATGACTATTAATCAGCTTCATTATTCTATTTGGGAGGATGAAGATCTGTGCCCAGTATGTTTGCATGTTAAACACTATAACATTAACCAATTGGAGCCTGCCAGCTAAGCTAGCAACTTTGTTATCCAGCATCTCAACCTGTCAAGAATTTTATCCACCGGGGGTAAACATTGGTCCATTGTTAGTTTTTTGGATGAAAGAGGAACCTTAAGTGTAACAGCCAGGATTCGAGAAAGGGCAAATGCAGATTTTTAAAAGTTGCAGGAGTCAACCCACGGAGCACACCCACGGCCATGGATGGAGTCAAGTATCGTAGGTATGGTCCTTGGTTGATAACCTCGACACTTCCTAGAAAGTCCAGGACCACGGCCCAACCTACGGACCGGCAGTCATACCAGGGTTCGTAGTTCAAGGCCCCAGTTCCACCTCTCAAAATTCAAATGGCAGACCTATAGGAAGTACCATTGATTAGGGGTAGTTGGGTTTTTGTGAAATTATTTTATCCCTTAACTATGTTATATTAATCAATTTTAGCCCAATATTCTAGACAGATATTACCCTAAACGGTTATTCACCAAAATTCACCAAAACTTAGAGCAAAAAGAGGAGAAATAGGAGAAAGAGTCGACCAACCCCACAAGAACAAGAAGGAGATTTTCTTCAATTTATCTTCATGAATTTTGCCATCAGGCATGGGGGATTTCACTAGTGGGTTCCTTTCACATATTAGATCCCTAGAATTCAGTCAGATTCTTGATTCTCCATTTTTATTTAGACCTAGGGTTTCTACAAAAAAAAAAAACCTTGGATAATTGTTGTGATTTAGTTGTTCTAGTATCCTAAATTGAATTAGCTTGTTTCTTGGAAAAAAAATTTGTTCCTTGCATGAAACTCAAAACCGTAGTTTGTAAAAATTCTCTTGTAAATAGACAATCATTCTCCAGATTTCAAATGTTACATTATAAGTATATAAATGTTGCATTCTTAAATTTACATTTCAGAATAATGAGCTATCCAGTATTTCAGCTAGTTGTGTCATACACATATCCTGTTGGGAGTATCTTAGCAGCGAGTTGGACTAGGGTTCAGCATACCATCATAGTCTGAGAACTACGTGCTGTTGACACCCAGTTTTGACCGACCTTTGACCATCTTTTAGGAATATTATTCGATTAAATACGTATTTTAAAATTTACTTAAAGTTTTGAAGTTTTAGTCGATTTTTCTCAAAATTATATATTTGGGTATCGTTTACTTTATAAAATTATTGTAAATATTATTATATTTTAAAATTATTAATGAATTTCAAATGTTTTAAAATCTAAATGATTTCAATAAAAAAATATATTTTAATATATGTTGTATTTTAATTAAATAGGAATTTCTACATTTTACTTAAATTTTAAATTCTAGCCTATTCTGTCATAATTTCTTTAAATTCTAGCCACTTGAAATCAAGTTTATTTCAATCATAGCCCCTCTTTCATTTCAATTCTAGCCAAATTTTATTGCAATTTTAGCCATTTCATATCCAACCAAATCTAACTTTTTAAATGTCATCTTTTAATCTCATTCGTTCATTTAAATAAATAAATACTAGATCGAATCCTAACCCTTCATCTCGTATTAAATCAATGGTCCATATTTAATTCACCTATTCTAACCTAAAGTAGAGCCTAATCCCTAAAAATCATTCATCCTTCTCCCTCCCCCTCCTTGGCAGCCGCTTCTCTCTTTCCCCCCATTCTTTCCGGCGAGATCCTCCATCGTCGTTGAAGCCAGCAGCCGCTGGCAGCCATCGCATCTACCCTTTGCTCTTTCTCCTCTTCTCCCTCCTTCTCTTCCCTCTTCTCCACCCGTCTTTCTCTCCCCCTTCTTCCCAGTCGCCCCTCTCTTCTCCTCTTCCGTCTCTTCCGTTCCCTTTCCCCTCTCCTTCCTCTTCTTTTCTTTTTGCAGGATCCAACAGTCACAGGACAACCCGGCGAGCTGCCAGGCGACAAGCAACAACTAGAAGCCATGGCAAGCAGCAGCCAGGCGGCGCCACCCCTTCCTCCCTCTCCCGTCATTCACCACTTCTCCCTCTCTATTTCTCCCCTCTTCTCGTCTCCTCTTCTCCTTCGTCCTCTTTTCCTTTTTTTTTCCTTGCAGGTTTGACGGGGAAGCAATCCAGCAGCAGTGACAGCCGACGATACCATAACAGCAGCAGCTACACGAAAACATCAAGCAGCCAGGCGAGGAAAACAACCAGCAGCTCCGACAACGCCAGCCAGCAGCCACTCCGGCCAGCAGCAGCGACGCGAGGATAGCCGCGGCAGCCCCAACAGTTCTATCTGTCTCTTTCTTTTTCCGGTGGAATCACCATCACCGTGCAACAAAAAATCGGGTATTATCGTTTAAAATTTATGTTTAATTTCATTAGTTTGCTCCTAATTTGTAACTAAACTTCGATCTTTAGGATTATGATTTATTCATTATTGGAGAGCATTATCGATCTCCTTGTTTGCTTAATGTTTCATGGTGAAATCTTACTGCTTGTCTTGATAGTTTGTTAATCTACCCATTTACTTTCATTTCGTTTTCATGACATATTAATAATTGTGCTTAATCAATTCTTATTTATGAACTCTTGGCGATTTCTAATTTTGTTTATTTGCCTAAGGTTCAAATTACCAATATTTCACATTTTTTAATATATGATTTGGCTTGTTAGTTGATGGCATGACTATGGAAAGTAACTATGGTAGAAATAGATTTTTTGTGCCATAAATCTATTTTTTTCTCTTATTTCTATTGCGGTAAGTTTTTCTCAAATTCCTGCTAATTGATCCTCTTTCCTCTCTTTAATTTTATTGTTACTTGTTTAGATTTGACAATAAGATTTGTAAATCTAATTTTGACTCCTTTGAAAAAAAATTATATTAATTGGTCTATTTTTCCTTATTTTCAAGTTTTATTGATCTCTTACTTGCCTATTTATGGTAGAATAATATTTTTCTGATTTTGGCTCCTCTTTATTTAAGGAGAAAATATATTACTCCATATTAATTTATTCTTACTTGTTTATATTTGGTAATGACGTATTTTAAAATTTTTCTGATTTGGTCCTCTTTTATAATAATGAAAACAGTATATTTAATTGATGCCTTAAAATATTTCATTTCCTTATTTGTTTCCCTCTCTTTGCTATATAAACAAGACCCCCTCCCTTCATTATTTGATCAACTCATACATTCATTCACTCTCAATCACAAGTTCTCTCATCACTCTTCCTTCTCTCATTGCTCTCTTGCTACTCTAACAATACATTAAGATTCCGGTAAATATTCAAGTGTTCTTCTTCGCTATTTTGCTACTTTGTTCGAGTAAAAGTTGAATCAATTTGTTTTGCTTAACTGGTTAGTATTCTTAACATTTACGCTATCTTTACATTCACACATTTGTGTAAGCTATTGTCTGTTTTTTTTTCTATATGTAGAATTCGTCATTAAACAAATGCATATTGTCTCACCTTGACTAATAAATGTGATTACTTGTGTAGTTATTTGATTGCTTTGACAGGTTTCAAACTTGAAGTTCAAGTTGAAGATTAACCATGAAGAAAGATTTATTTGCTTATTTGAATTTATATTTTTTCTTTCTTATTTTATTCGAATATTGTAACATTTGTAACTCTAAAGATCATATATATAAATTTATTTGGGGGATCGTCTAGGGGAGGGGGATTTACATGCTANAGGTGCCCTAACGCGCCTTAATTCGTTAGGTGGCGACTCCTCAAACTCAAAATCTCAAAAGAGTTGTTAGGTCGTGCACAAAACCCGTTTTCTGTTAAAATGGGGCGCGACAGAATGGCGACTCCGCTGGGGATATTAGGTTCTTACCATTACGTGTTTCGTGCTTATTTATGTGGGGTTTACTTCATTTTTGTTATTTCATTATTTGTTAGGTGCTTACCATGTTTAGTTTATTTTATTGCCTTATTTAGTGTTTTCTCTCCATGTTCCATCCCTTTTCTTTTTCGTTAATTGTTTATTATCATGTTTCACCTCTTTCCTTTTCCCTTATTTGCTTAATTACATGTTTACTCCCATACCCTCTTTCCTTATTTGCGCGATTTTTTATATGTTTAAAATCCTTTATTTATTCATGCTTATTTATCTATTTATTGTTTATAAACTATCTATATGTTACCGCTTTTCAATTTAAATGCTAAATGTTTATTGCTTTGATAACTGGCATTCCGCTCATACTTCCCCCAATTGGGACCCTCTTCCTTTTTTTAATTTTGTTCTCGTGATGTTGTGCCTTTGCACCTCTCACAACTACTCCAATCCTATTCAAATACCCATTATAGAGAGTCGGCATATGCGTGGACGTAACGGATAGTTTTACTACCGCGAAGCCACGAGCCTCTCGCATAGAATCCCTTTCAAGTCTGTGTCAAGCCAACTCTTAGAAGTCCTGGTTAAGTCATACATGCTGCATAAGCCCTAGGTGGTTTGACCCTTGGTGCCAATCCACATAATTAGTAGCCATCCTCTCATCTAAAGGGCCCCAACACCC
>NC_028637.1:10023332-10028695 GCF_001406875.1 Solanum pennellii | reverse complement strand
TAGTTATCTCTAGATTGATGTAATAAATAGAAATTATTTCAATAATTGAAAGTCGTTTTATTGTCTAACTCTAAACTCCAAATTGGCAAATAAGGCTTGAATTAGTTATTGTGCATCACTTATGTGTCACTTAGGCCTACCTCTGGCTCAACGAGGCTCCTTTGCATTTAGGTCGTTTATCTCAAATAACGTGTTTGATATCTCAATTTATGCAATGTTCTAACTTGGGCTTTATTTTTGCTTTTATTTATTTTATTTATTTTACCCTTTCCCAATGGTTGATCTGTAGACCATGGTTTATCACACGCGATCAAAGGATTCATTTCCTCCTCTTCCGACTGAGAATGGCAAAAGAAAAAGTGAAAGGGACTAATGCTAAGGTTATGTGCAAAACTATTGAAAAAAAAGTGTCTTTCAGACAAGTTGGTATCAAACCTTGAGCAGAAAATAAAGAAGTTAGAAGAAGAGTTGTTGGACATGCGTGAGTGGACAAAGTTTTTACTCTCCGCCAATCCAACTTTGGAGACAAACATGGATATGTCACCTTTCGCAAGTCAAGTCACTTTCCAAAATAATCTTCCTCCGGATTACTCTACCTCTCAAAGTCAACCGAGCTCCATTCAAATGCTTCTAAACCTCAACATCTTACTTTACACCCGCATTATCCCACTATGCAAGCTCCTCAATACGAAAAACCTCTGCACCAAGTTCCCTGACATCATGCACCTCTCATGCCATTTCCAATCCCTCCATATCAAATGTCTCTGTACCAAAGACCTCCTATGCGATATCTTTTGGAACTACGTCAGACCTGATTCCCGTTTAAGAGGGGATACGTAGGCGCTCCTATGGGGTTCGGTCTTACCATAATAAAAACTTTCATTTTCCCCTTCTATTGATAACTGGGAGGATCTCAAAAAGTCCATCAATATTTATTCTTGCACATCTCCATACTGGGGCAGAATTTTTGAGTCCATCAAAAACGTCTTCTCAACAACTGGGGCAGAATTTTGAGAGGATCTCAAAATTGCTGAAAATCAAGACTGGATAGAAATTTTTAAGGGAATCTCGAAAAATCCAACAGTCGATCTACAACTACAACAGATCAGAATAACAGAAGTTCTACACTGGGGCAGAAATTTTGAGAAAATCTCAAAATTTTCGACAATACTCCGAAGAGCATTCTATCAGACACCAAAGAAGCGCTGTGCCAAATCATGGATACAGATCAACCTCCCCTTTAAACTAACTATTTTTCTTTTGAATGTAGAAAATACAGGTACATATACAAAGGCAGTTTCAACATTCAACATACCACTTTTGAGCCCGACAAATGACACTCGACCCTTCCAACAAGGCGGATGTCCAAGCTACTACATACCCTCCTCATTCAATTATGAAGTTGCACTATGCCTGAAATCTAGGTTTGCATGACTACATTATGCCCGAGATCGCATTATGCTCGAGAAATGCATCATTGCATGTGCCCGATAATGCATGTGCCCGAAGAAATGCATCATTGCATGTGCCCGAAGATATGCATCATTGCATGTGCCCGATAATGCATACGCCCGAAGAAATGCATCATTGCATTGCGCCCGAAGAAATGCATCACTGCATTGTGCCCGAAGAAATCCATTATTGCATTACTCGATACTGCATGTGCCCGAAGAAATGCATCATTGCATGTGCCCGAAGATATGCATCATTGCATGTGCCCGATAATGCATACGCCCGAAGAAATGCATCATTGCATTGCGCCCGAAGAAATGCATCACTGCATTGTGCCCGAAGAAATCCATTATTGCATTACTCGATACTGCATGTGCCCGAAGAAATGCATCATTGCATGTGCCCGAAGATATGCATCATTGCATGTGCCCGATAATGCATACGCCCGAAGAAATGCATCATTGCATTGCGCCCGAAGAAATGCATCACTGCATTGTGCCCGAAGAAATCCATTATTGCATTACTCGATACTGCATGTGCCCGAAGAAATGCATCATTGCATGTGCCCGAAGATATGCATCATTGCATGTGCCCGATAATGCATACGCCCGAAGAAATGCATCATTGCATTGCGCCCGAAGAAATGCATCACTGCATTGTGCCCGAAGAAATCCATTATTGCATTACTCGATACTGCATGTGCCCGAAGAAATGCATCATTGCATGTGCCCGAAGATATGCATCATTGCATGTGCCCGATAATGCATACGCCCGAAGAAATGCATCATTGCATTGCGCCCGAAGAAATGCATCACTGCATTGTGCCCGAAGAAATCCATTATTGCATTACTCGATACTGCATGTGCCCGAAGAAATGCATCATTGCATGTGCCCGAAGATATGCATCATTGCATGTGCCCGATAATGCATACGCCCGAAGAAATGCATCATTGCATTGCGCCCGAAGAAATGCATCACTGCATTGTGCCCGAAGAAATCCATTATTGCATTACTCGATACTGCATGTGCCCGAAGAAATGCATCATTGCATGTGCCCGAAGATATGCATCATTGCATGTGCCCGATAATGCATACGCCCGAAGAAATGCATCATTGCATTGCGCCCGAAGAAATGCATCACTGCATTGTGCCCGAAGAAATCCATTATTGCATTACTCGATACTGCATGTGCCCGAAGAAATGCATCATTGCATGTGCCCGAAGATATGCATCATTGCATGTGCCCGATAATGCATACGCCCGAAGAAATGCATCATTGCATTGCGCCCGAAGAAATGCATCACTGCATTGTGCCCGAAGAAATCCATTATTGCATTACTCGATACTGCATGTGCCCGAAGAAATGCATCATTGCATGTGCCCGAAGATATGCATCATTGCATGTGCCCGATAATGCATACGCCCGAAGAAATGCATCATTGCATTGCGCCCGAAGAAATGCATCACTGCATTGTGCCCGAAGAAATCCATTATTGCATTACTCGATACTGCATGTGCCCGAAGAAATGCATCATTGCATGTGCCCGAAGATATGCATCATTGCATGTGCCCGATAATGCATACGCCCGAAGAAATGCATCATTGCATTGCGCCCGAAGAAATGCATCACTGCATTGTGCCCGAAGAAATCCATTATTGCATTACTCGATACTGCATGTGCCCGAAGAAATGCATCATTGCATGTGCCCGAAGATATGCATCATTGCATGTGCCCGATAATGCATACGCCCGAAGAAATGCATCATTGCATTGCGCCCGAAGAAATGCATCACTGCATTGTGCCCGAAGAAATCCATTATTGCATTACTCGATACTGCATGTGCCCGAAGAAATGCATCATTGCATGTGCCCGAAGATATGCATCATTGCATGTGCCCGATAATGCATACGCCCGAAGAAATGCATCATTGCATTGCGCCCGAAGAAATGCATCACTGCATTGTGCCCGAAGAAATCCATTATTGCATTACTCGATACTGCATGTGCCCGAAGAAATGCATCATTGCATGTGCCCGAAGATATGCATCATTGCATGTGCCCGATAATGCATACGCCCGAAGAAATGCATCATTGCATTGCGCCCGAAGAAATGCATCACTGCATTGTGCCCGAAGAAATCCATTATTGCATTACTCGATACTGCATGTGCCCGAAGAAATGCATCATTGCATGTGCCCGAAGAAATGCATCATTACATATGCCCGAAGAAATGCATCATTGGATGTGCTCGATATTGCATGTGCCCGAAGAAATGCATCGTCGCATTGTGCCCGAGACTGCATAAGCCTAAGATTGCATCGTGCTCGAAGTTTACATTTGCCCGAATCAAATCAAGTCGTAAGTATCAATAGATGCCAAAAACAGATATGCTCTCTTTACTCATTACTTATATTCCAAAGGCGTCATCCTCCAAAGGCGTCATCTTTCATGGCCTGCGGACTTCATGTCATGGCCTGAGGACTTATTTTATGCTTACCATGTCCCTAAGGTATCATAGTCTAAAGGCATCATCTTCATAGCATGCAGACATCATATCATGGCCTAAGGGTTTAATTTCTGTCTATCATGATCCGAAGGTGTCATAGTCTAAAGGCGTCATTTTCATGGCCTACAGACAACATTTTCATGACCTGAGGATACACCCTGCATATCATGGCCCTAGACATCATAGCCTAAGACGTCATTTTTTCACGATCTTAAGGCAAACATTCATGGTCAACATGGGAATTGCATCATGTTTACATTTACCATTTATTTTGATGTGTATGTTCTAATTACTCTATTTAGGCTATATTACAAGTTACAGATGTGCAGATTACAGACAAAGTCGCCTTTTGAACGGCTGTTCATTTTTTACAAACAAAGGCTCCGACAAATTCTTGGCTACTCGCACTATCGTTTCGCTACTCATATATCATTCAGGCTACCATGAAGATATCTTCGGATTCAACCCGCCACTGTGACCTACTGTCTCTTCATCTAGGCTCGTCCGCCTTACAATGCGACATTTAGGATCGTCCGCCTTACAATGCGACATCTAGGCTTGTCCGCCTTACAATACGACATCTAGGCTCGTCCGCCTTACAATGCGACATCTAGGCTCTTCCGCCTTACAATGCGACGTCTAGGCTCGTCCGCTTTACAATGCGACGTCTAGGCTCGTCCGCCTTACAATAGGACATTTAGGCTCGTCCGCCTTAAAACGACATTTAGGTTTGTCCATCTTATAGGACATTTAGGTCGTCCACCATAAAGGGACATTTAGGCTTGTCCGCCTCATAGGACATTTATTCGTCCGCTTTATATGATATTTAGGCCGTCCGCCTTAAAATGACACTTAGGCTCGTCCGCCTTAAAATGACGTTTAGACTCTCCTAACAACCAGAGATTTTTCTTATATTATTATATCTTATACTATCAAATCTTTTGGAGTTTGACGTTATTCTTCAGAGATGGGCCAAAGACTATCAAGGCTTGCATTACGTCTCAAAACAGATACGCTTCTTATCACCTTTTGTCATTTATTTAGAACTCATATTTTATCATTATTGGTCATACATTATTTGTCAAGCTAACATTTTATCTAGAATTTGCAGATATGATCGATCTCCCTTGATTACAGTTATCATGCTATCATCTATCACAACAAAGACCCTACCAATTCTTTGCTACTCATACTCCGAACCTCACTCAAAAGTCGATAGCCTTACTCTATCATGCTCTCTGTCATGTTCTTTTAGCCTCTCAATCTCTCTCTTCTCGCCACTCTAATCTTATCCATTCAAGCTGATATCGTGCCTTCTGAATACCTTACCACTCTTTCAACTTTTAAGAGTTTCATTTGCTCTTGAATCTAGAACTACACACGACCTGATTCTCGTATAACCAGA
>NC_028637.1:9965556-10022832 GCF_001406875.1 Solanum pennellii | reverse complement strand
AAAAAAAAAAAACCTTGGATAATTGTTGTGATTTAGTTGTTCTAGTATCCTAAATTGAATTAGCTTGTTTCTTGGAAAAAAAATTTGTTCCTTGCATGAAACTCAAAACCGTAGTTTGTAAAAATTCTCTTGTAAATAGACAATCATTCTCCAGATTTCAAATGTTACATTATAAGTATATAAATGTTGCATTCTTAAATTTACATTTCAGAATAATGAGCTATCCAGTATTTCAGCTAGTTGTGTCATACACATATCCTGTTGGGAGTATCTTAGCAGCGAGTTGGACTAGGGTTCAGCATACCATCATAGTCTGAGAACTACGTGCTGTTGACACCCAGTTTTGACCGACCTTTGACCATCTTTTAGGAATATTATTCGATTAAATACGTATTTTAAAATTTACTTAAAGTTTTGAAGTTTTAGTCGATTTTTCTCAAAATTATATATTTGGGTATCGTTTACTTTATAAAATTATTGTAAATATTATTATATTTTAAAATTATTAATGAATTTCAAATGTTTTAAAATCTAAATGATTTCAATAAAAAAATATATTTTAATATATGTTGTATTTTAATTAAATAGGAATTTCTACATTTTACTTAAATTTTAAATTCTAGCCTATTCTGTCATAATTTCTTTAAATTCTAGCCACTTGAAATCAAGTTTATTTCAATCATAGCCCCTCTTTCATTTCAATTCTAGCCAAATTTTATTGCAATTTTAGCCATTTCATATCCAACCAAATCTAACTTTTTAAATGTCATCTTTTAATCTCATTCGTTCATTTAAATAAATAAATACTAGATCGAATCCTAACCCTTCATCTCGTATTAAATCAATGGTCCATATTTAATTCACCTATTCTAACCTAAAGTAGAGCCTAATCCCTAAAAATCATTCATCCTTCTCCCTCCCCCTCCTTGGCAGCCGCTTCTCTCTTTCCCCCCATTCTTTCCGGCGAGATCCTCCATCGTCGTTGAAGCCAGCAGCCGCTGGCAGCCATCGCATCTACCCTTTGCTCTTTCTCCTCTTCTCCCTCCTTCTCTTCCCTCTTCTCCACCCGTCTTTCTCTCCCCCTTCTTCCCAGTCGCCCCTCTCTTCTCCTCTTCCGTCTCTTCCGTTCCCTTTCCCCTCTCCTTCCTCTTCTTTTCTTTTTGCAGGATCCAACAGTCACAGGACAACCCGGCGAGCTGCCAGGCGACAAGCAACAACTAGCAGCCATGGCGAGCAGCAGCCAGGTGGCGCCACCCCTTCCTCCCTCTCCCGTCATTCTCCACTTCTCCCTCTCTATTTCTCCCCTCTTCTCGTCTCCTCTTCTCCTTCGTCCTCTTTTCCTTTTTTTTCCTTGCAGGTTTGACGGGGAAGCAGTCCAGCAGCAGTGACAGCCGACGACACCATAACAGCAGCAGCTACACGGAAACATCAAGTAGCCAAGTGAGGAAAACAGCCAGCAGCTCCGACAACGCCAGCCACCAGCCACTCCGGCCAGCAGCAGCGACGCGAGGATAGCCGCGGCAGCCCCAACAGTTCTATCTGTCTCTTTCTTTTTCCGGTGGAATCACCATCACCGTGCAACAAAAAATTGGGTATTATCGTTTAAAATTTATGTTTAATTTCATTAGTTTGCTCCTAATTTGTAACTAAACTTCGATCTTTAGGATTATGATTTATTCATTATTGGAGAGCATTATTGATCTCCTTGTTTGCTTAATGTTTCATGGTGAAATCTTACTGCTTGTCTTGATAGTTTGTTAATCTACCCATTTACTTTCATTTCGTTTTCATGACATATTCATAATTGTGCTTAATCAATTCTTATTTATGAACTCTTGGCGATTTCTAATTTTGTTTATTTGCCTAAGGTTCAAATTACCAATATTCACATTTTTTAATATATGATTTGGCTTGTTAGTTGATGGCATGACTGTGGAAAGTAACTATGGTAGAAATAGATTTTTTGTGCCATAAATCTATTTTTTTCTCTTATTTCTATTACGGTAAGTTTTTCTCAATTTCCTGCTAATTGATCCTCTTTCCTCTCTTTAATTTTATTGTTACTTGTTTATATTTGACAATAAGATTTGTAAATCTAATTTTGACTCCTTTGAAAAAGAATATATTAATTGGTCTATTTTTCCTTATTTGCAAGTTTTATTGATTTCTTACTTGCCTATTTATGGTAGAATAATATTTTTCTGATTTTGGCTCCTCTTTATTTAAGGAGAAAATATATTACTCCATATTAATTTATTCTTACTTGTTTATATTTGGTAATGAAATACTTTAAAATTTTTCTGATTTGGTCCTCTTTTATAATAATGAAAACAGTATATTTAATTGATGCCTTAAAATATTTCTTTTCCTTATTTGTTTCCCTCTCTTTGCTATATAAACAAGACCCCCTCCCTTCATTATTTGATCAACTCATACATTCATTCACTCTCAATCACAAGTTCTCTCATCACTCTTCCTTCTCTCATTGCTCTCTTGCTACTCTAACAATACATTAAGAGTCCGGTAAATATTCAAGTGTTCTTCTTCGCTATTTTGCTACTTTGTTCGAGTAAAAGTTGAATCAATTTGTTTTGCTTAACTGGTTAGTATTCTTAACATTACGCTATCTTTACATTCACACATTTGTGTAAGCTATTGTCTGTTTTTTTTCTATATGTAGAATTCGTCATTAAACAAATGCATATTGTCTCACCTTGACTAATAAATGTGATTACTTGTGTAGTTATTTGATTGCTTTGACAGGTTTCAAACTTGAAGTTCAAGTTGAAGATTAACCATGAAGAAAGATTTATTTGCTTATTTGAATTTATATTTTTTCTTTCTTATTTTATTCGAATATTGTAACATTTGTAACTCTAAAGATGATATATATAAATTTATTTGGGGGATCGTCTAGGGGAGGGGGATTTACATGCTACTTGTTCATTGTATATTTTAGAAATCATGCCTATAGGTTTGTCTTTAACCACCTAGAATTATTGTTTGTAGGTGTTATAATCTAACCAATTTTCAATTTACTTGACGCTTTTGTTAATAAATAATAACTAGATTCCATTAACCTTTGAATGTTAAAATCAAATCATAGTAATTAGGCTGATTAGGTGTTTTAAAAATGTTATAACTTTTAGCATTGTCTTGTCACGTAGAAACCATGCCTAAGGATTAATTTGTTCATATTATTTAGATTCACAAAATTATGCATATATGTGTTATTCTTTGAAGACCTAGAAATTCATGTCTATATGCTTATAAATAACTTTTAACATATATATATATAAAAAAAATTGTTTGTACATATTTGTATCCTTCCCCAGATTAGTTAATATTATTTAATTAGTGATCCTATTTGTCTTCTTGAAGATTTCCGCATTCATGATGCAACTTTATTGTTCTAGTAGTTTTTTTTTCTTACTTACAAAGTTTTGCAAATAATTTTCTTAAAAGTCATTATTCAATCTTCCTTTAAAATTTTGGATTGATTATGACATTATTTATTTTTGAAATAAATTATAAGTACTATCTCCTAACCTATCGTTAGTGGGAAAGTCAAAGGAACTATGAAGTCTAGTTCTAATTTTTTAAACCGACGCATCCTTGGAAGTACCACCTACCCATGAATTTCAAAAGGAATTATGTGTATTTATGTGTAAATGTTTATGTGCCTACATGTAAACTAAATCTTTTAAATCATTTTTCAAAAACATAAACTATTTTTAGACCGACCTCAAATCAAAATTGTTTCTATGGTGGAGGAGCGCGATCAACAATATCGTGGCATCGTCCCTATAATGAAACAAACATTTTTTTAAATAAAAAAAAATTCATATTCAACACTTGCTCAATTTTTAAACTTTACTTTCTCACATATTAATTGTTTAATATTTACAAATTTTGTTTGTAACATAGTCTCATATGCTTAACTAAAAATAAAACTTGATTGTTTATTTATTGCTATCACCTAGCCTTGCATGCTCAAATTAATGAAAAGTAATAAAATAGTATTAATTGTTTTATATAACTTATCAAGATTAAATAAATAAATTAAGTGACTTTGATTGCTAATTGTAACCCCCCACATAGATTGCATGAGATACGGTCGGGACCCACACTTGTGGACCTCCAGGGATGCCTAACACCTTCCCCTCGATGTAATTTGAACCCTTAACCTAATCTCTGGCTCGTTGACCTTAATTAGACTTAGTTAGGTTAGATAGGTGCCCTAACGCGCCTTAATTCGTTAGGTGGAGACTCCTCAAACTCAAAATCTCAAAAGAGTTGTTAGATCGTGCACAAAACCCGTTTTCTGTTAAAATGGGGCGCGACACGTGCCCTATTGGATTAAAAATCCCCTATATGAGCATCAGATATAGTGATCATGTCAATCATGCCTTTATACCCCTGGCAAGGTATATTGGGCCATCTCGATGAGGCGTATATATAAGACTCCATAGTTACCTTATGTGATTTTATGTCAATTAATAGTAGCTCCCACAGTCAGACTCTAGTGCATTTGACAAAGTTTTCACTAAGTACTTCAACATTTAGTTCCAGCATATTAGGTTCATGATTAGTACTTGATCATTGAATTTAGCTCAGGTTTTCAGTTATGTTTCAGTATTTACATTCTTGTTTAGATTATTCCATTGCTCAGTTATGCATTGTTCAGTTTATATATTTGGCTATGCTATTGTCTATATCCTGCATGCTTAGTACATTCCAAGTACAGACACATACTATGCGCTATATCCTTTCATGATATGTGTTCAGGTATTAAGCATCCAGATCATCCATGGATCGGTTCTTGACTCGTATTCAACAACTTCAGTGGTGAGTCCTCATCCTTCGAGGATAATATACATGTCAAGTCTTTTATTTCAGTTTTCAATTTTTCTAGTGTTATCTTGGGGAATGTCCCTGCAACTCCATTGCATTAGATTCAACTTTAGCTTTGAGTGAATATTCAAAATCATTAATCTCTTAGTAAGTTTTATCTACTATTTAGCTTCCGCATAGTATATGTTTTACTCAGTTATGTTATAGTATTCTTATGATATGCCAGACATAGGGTTAGCTTGGGCTCACTCCTGATCCTAGGTCACATGTAATGTCAAGGGACTATCCTCGGGGCATGAAAAACTTGATATCAGATCATTATGTTCAAGAGTCTTAGGATCTCTGGAAGCCTCACTATGTAGAGTTTTTTTATGGGTCTGAAGTGCACCACATCGATCAGTGGGAGGGTACGAAGTGTATTAATACAAACTTCACTCTCCTTACTACTCTTATCGTGCGTAAGGTATGATCCAATTTCTTCTTTATAATTTGCTGGTATACATTTCAGAAAACCATGAGGTTTACGAACGCAGAATTTTGAAATGTGATCAGCTTTTGGCTTCGAGTGTGGCCAATCAGTGTCACACCCCGAGGCTACCCTATTGACGTAACACGAGACCTAGGATCGCGAGTGACCCAAAGATAACCCTAAGGTGGCATTTCATAAGCATGCTAAGATAAAAATAAATAAGAAATACCATTCGAAAGCTTACAACATGAGATAACCTGAAATGGGGAATACCCAATACTAGTCTGGATACATAAACACTAAGCATGATTTAATGATACTTAACATTCATTCCAACACTAAAGTTGAATCTGAACTATGGCCGTAATAATCCTCTTAGTGACTAGAGATGTTGGGACATACCCTCAGCTAACTCTAGCAAATGTTGAAACTGAAATATAGACAAAATGTGAAAGAATATGTATATCGTCATCAAAGAATGAGGACTCACCACTAGTACTGGTGAATACTGATAAGGATTTGATCTACACGCGATCTGAATGCTAAGGATCTGAACCTACATCATGAAAAGATGTAGCATATAGTACGCGTCTGTACTTGAAAGGTATCGAGCATATAGGATAGGATAAACTTGAAAAAATATACATAGAATACTGAGCAATGATAGAAGATGAACATGATGAATATACTAAACATATTGAATATTGCCTAAACTAAATATAATGACTAAGTATATAACATGTTGAAACTAAACACTGAAATATAACCCGCTAAACCCAAAAAACTTTTGCTTGAGAGATGGGTCAGGAACATTATTTCACTGCCTCTATTTTCTGAGAATCCAATCGGATCCCTTCTATTGGTAATGTATGACTAATGAATAGAATGTATTGTAACCAAAACTCATATTTGCTAAACTTATAACTGGCAATTTTTTAGAGTTTACAGAATAACCGTCAGATGAGTCCCATATTCTTCCTCATTCCTAGAGTTAATGAGGATATTATCAATAAATACGATAAAAAAGCAAGTCCAAATACTGCTTGAACACCATGATCATTAAATCCCCGAAAGCTGAAGAACCATTGGCTAGTCGAAATGACATAAATACAAATTCATAATGACCATACTGAGTTCTGAAGGCTGTTTTTGGGATGTTACTATCTTTGACTTTAAGCTGATGGTAACCGAATATGAGGTCTATCTTGGAAAAATGACTAGCTCCCTGAAGTTGGTCGAATAAGTCATTAATTTTGTGGATAGTTTACTTATTATTAATTGTGACTCTATTCAACTGACATAGTCAATGCACATCCTGAGAGAACTATCTTTCTTTTTTATGAACAATACAAGTGCACCCCATGGGGAAATACTAGGTTTGATGAAGCCTTTATCTAGAGAGTCTTTCAAATATTATTTCAATTTCATAAGCTCAGCCGGAGCCATTCTGTAAAGAGTAATAGAAATAGGGTAGGTATGTGAAACAAGATCAATTTTGAAGTTTATTTCTCTTTCGGGAGGAACTCTGGAAAGATCTTTCAAAAGACTTTTGGAAACTGATTTATTAATGGAACTGACTTGAGAGTTGGGTTCCCAACCTTTAATCCTTAACCCGAACAGGCACTGAGATACTACCCATACATTCTAAGATTGACTGAAATAGGTGAAAGGAACCCACTTGTGAAATCCCACATACATAACAATGAATTTCATGGAGAACTATATTGATTTCGAGGTTGGAATTGAGGAAAACTTGTTGCATTCTTAGAAAAGGTTTGGTCGACTTCTTTCTCTTCTTTTCGTTCTAATTGGATTAATTTTGAGAATGAATATCTTAGGGTAAGTTATGATTTAGTTACTAAGCTTAAAATAACCAAAGCGACGTAGTTTAGGTGTCCAACGCATAGGGAAAATGACAAAACAACCCCTTACTTAAAAACTATCGGGACCAACGACGGGCCTGACCTATGGACTGTGGATGGACCTTAGGTCCATTCTAGTCAGCTAACGTTCAGCTTTAGAGGATGACTTATATGGATCATGATCCACGGACCTGGACCACGGTTCGTGGTCTGACCTACAGTCCGTGGTCTGACCTGTAGTCCGTAGGTAGGCCCATGGGTCGTGCTTTGGTTGAATTTTCTTGGGTTCTAGGGAGGGAGTTGCAGGTAGACAATCACCCACCCACCTATGATCCGTGGGTCAACCTATGGTCCATAGGTGGTCCACATTTGTGGCACCTGCAATTTCATAGAAAATTGCAATTTGTTTCTTTTAGAATCTGGTGTGTTAGAATCAAAATAATCAGCACATCCCACTTTCTATGAATACTAATGGAGGGTAAGTTGAAACTACAGTTCGAGATTTGGTTCGGATAAATCCTTCTGATTTTCCAGTGTTGAAAATTGGTGAGGACCCAAAAAATTTTATTGATGAGGGCAAGAAATTTTTTGGAGTGATGCAAGTGAATTAGTAATGATAAGGTGGAGTTGACACACTACCAGCTTAAGGATGTGTCTCACATATGGTTCATGCAGTGGAAGGACAACATGGGTGTGGATGCAACTTCTGTGACTTTGAAGTGTTTTATTAGAGCTTTCCTGAAATTCGGGTAAGGAATCAAATTGACCGAGGGAAGATATGAGGCATCCTTCGAATCATGCGGTTCTAGAGCGGTACCTTTTATTAACTTATTCTTATTTTAACTATATTTTAGATATATTTTTATAGGCCATGAGCCAGCAATTTTTATTTCTTAAACTTTTATTTGGTCTCGACCTAGATACATAACTGCATTCTTGGTTTTCTTAATTAGAGACATAAATGTTTTTTTTGCATCACACTTAATTGATAAAATTTAATCATATTAGTGGACAAGGTATGTCACCACATCCTTAAGTTTATTTCAATGTCTCAAGAAAAAAATGTTTAACCACATTCTTAATTGAAACAAGTATATTTCAAAGTGTTCGGTCTAACGTTAAACGAAAAATAATATTCCTTATAAAGGTATGGTTATCTTCATCTCTAGTTATCTTTTCATCTAGAGAGTCATTCTCAAAGATTTCAAAAGAGAAAAATATGATGAAACACTTTATTCTTCAATCTGCAATGGGTTGTTTCTTAAACTGATTTCAAAGGCATAATATGAATGTATTGATGATTTTTTACTGATTTGGAAGTGGTTTTAAAATCCAATTGCATGATGAACTCATGCTTCTTCACCAAAACGATTTAGCCTTGCATGGTCTTTGTGATCTTGAATTGCTATCGATTGAATTATGATTTTATAACGTTGAAGTGATTGTATAAGTTGTTATTTATATGACTTATGTTTAATTGATGTTGAAGGATCCATGAGGATCAAAGTATGAATATTTGAACATGAATAGCCTATGTTTCTACATGTTGCCTTGAAATTGATTGTGAGATCGGTAGTGTAGAGCTTTTATTATGTATGAACTGTTGTAGCTACTATTTTAGGGTGATATAATGGATGAATTTTGTAGGTATAAATCCTTAATTATCAAATTAAGAAAGTTTTGAATGAATGGATCTAGATTCCTTTAGGCTACGAAGTCAAAAAGCTAAGTGTGTGATGGATCTCGAATTATGATTAGATAAAGCATGATTTCGTCTTGATTTATTAGCTAATTAGATACTTCCTAATGAGTGTATTGTTGATAAATGTGAATGATGATCAAAGCCTTAGAGAGTTCATAGTATTGGTAAAGTCTCCTATACTCTAGCAAATCGATAAGCCTAAATGCCTATGTTGTAACCCTAATATTGAAGGTATGCAATTTTGATTTCAATATTGTTAAATGCAGGTTTAGATACTGCCTTAGACTTATAATATGTATGAAATATGATCTAAATCAATGAAAGGGAAATTAGCTAATGATCTATATTATTCTACTTTCCTAGTGTGTTGATGTGTTGTATTATGTTATACTATAATCTTGTAGCGACTTGTACATGGTTTCTTATATGTTTAAAGTAAATTTAGCTACTTCCATATATGTGCTTTATTGATGAATAAGGTGTATTGATCAATGATGATCAAAGGGTGAGAAATTGGTAAGAATGCTTATTCCCTATACTCTTCTACTTCTCTACTTCTTTATAGAAATGTTGATGAAGCCTTGTATGGAATTGTGTGGTATGGTCCACTTATGGTGGAGAGTTTTACTTTATTGTCATTATATATGTGTTGACCATTGCCATGAAGGCAAATTGATGAATATATGAGCATGTATTTATGATGATACTATGTGAAGCTTATGCCTACTTTCCTATTCTAGTTGTGATTTAGGTTGTATAGCTATTGTGTAAGCATGTGTATATCCATGTTAGGGCGAAGTATAGGTGCTGCCATTGATGAGTAAAAATGGTTAATTAATCCCTTATCTATATACCCCTAAGTAAATGCATGAATAGCACAAGTTAGGAGTCTTAAGTGTAATATGAAGTTGGCTTGTCTCCTAAGCTATTGTGTGGTTTATGCTTGAAGGTATATTATGGTCTAAGAGGGTGGATGCCTCAATATGTTGTTGATAGCCATTATGCGATCATGTTGACCAATGTGCACACACACTCACTCAGATGCATATTACAAGTAGTATAGGTCATGGTGTCTAAATGAAAGATTGTTCTCGTATTCACTAATGCCTACTACTATGCATGTAAAGTATATGTATGTGGTATGTTATGTATTCCTTGCTTGGATGACCTGATAGGTGTACTTGTATGGTCAAGGGTATGGGATCTTTTCTATACATTGCACATGTGTATCTTGATAGGATAGCTCCTATGTTTGGTTTCTATGTATATGAAAGATGAATATATGAACATGTTATGATATATGATCTGTATGAAAAAATGAAGTATTAATGTGCATAGTATCTTAGTGGGTTTACATGAAAGGATTGCTCATATAGTTATGCCTATAGACTCATGCATTGATATATGAACTTGTGTCACTTAATGTGTTATGTGAAAGGTTTGCTCACATATATGTATACACACACACATGTATGAAGATCTAGTCGAGAGAGGGGTCTTGAATGGTGTATTCATGTGTACCCTAAACTATATGATGCTTTACATATTCTATGTTCATGTGAATGTATTCTTTACATGATTTAGGTTGATGAACTTCCATCTATGACCTATGAGTTAAGCATATGATGGAATGACTCTCCTAAACCTATGATTTATAAAGTAAAAATATAATAAAGGTTTTAAATGAAGCGAACATAGCTTAGCACCGAGTAAACTTGAATATGAGTGTGTGTCCCTTCCCATGGTAGGAAGGTAGGTCACCATAAATCTCATTAGGTGGATAACCACAATGCCTCAATGGGCCTAAATAGGGTTTCCATGGGTGAATAACTACAATGCCTAATCCTGGCATAAAGAGGGTTTTCACATGTACCTCCAAGTTCCATAACTACGTTGCCACCATAGGATACTAGCTAGTGGATCCACCTAGAAAGCTATGTCACGCTTGGTTCTACTTTGGCCGATAGACCACCTCCTTTCGGTGTGGGTTCTATGACACCGGGTTCCATGTTTAGCATCACATGGTCTATGTCGGTTAAGACTATAGTTTCCCTAAAGTAAAAGGGACAATGGATTCCCAAGATCAAGGAAAGGAAACCTTAAGTCCAAGGATGTCCTAATGTGTACTTATTGTAAAGTCTATTAACTATTGTATAGTTTTTCTATTATGTCTTAAGGGTCGTGTCCCTAATGTACTCCAAAGTTATTGAGTCTAAGATGGCAAAGAGACTTAGAGTCTATATATGTATTATGACATAATTTATATGTATATGAAGTAAAGTTTCTAGCATATGAGGTACTATGAAAAGTTTTAAATTTTCCGCTAAATTCACTATGTCGATGAAATGAATGATAACTATGGGCTTATAAAAGTCCTCCGAGAGGTCAAGTAGCCATGTTACTTCTAGGGGGTGCTCCTGGGTTGTGAAAAACGTACAAATAAGGTAAAATACTAAACTTCTAGAATAAATTTTAGATCATTTTCATATAATTTTATTCTTTAATATTCTGAAAGGTAACGTCAAAATTAAACATACACTTTCTAATCCAATAAAATAATACTGAATTGCTAAAAATAAATCTGATTTTCTGGTTGACTGAATTAACAACAACACTTTATTTACCGGAAAAGGGCCTAAAATATCCTCACAGTATTGAAAATGGTACAAAATTACCCTTCATCCACCTATTGGCTCCAAAATGCCCTTCCCACCCACCTATTGGGTCCAAAATACCCTTGTCATCCACCTTTTGGTTCAAAATTGACCACTTATTTAATGGTTTTATATTTAAACTATTTAAATATTTTTTAAAATACGCTCAACTATTTGTTATAATTTAACTTATTAGTGTTATTTATAAATCAATCCACTACCCACCCATTACTAATTAAATCCCTCTAAATTAATGAACCTGTCACATTATTAATGCAAGCTACTGTCAATTGAGTGTTTTTAAAAAATATAGAAGTAAATTATCATACATTCAATTGGCTACATAAAAATCACCGATAAACTTAAAAGTCTGACTATGTTCATCTTAATTATTTTTACGTCTCAATTATGTGATGTTACTTCATAGGTAACTTTTTTTCAAAATAATATCTTAAAGGTTTTAAAATAAATCATAAATATTTATAAAATTATACTTAAAAAGTGCATGAATTAATTCGGGATGTATTATTTCTTCACCTTTAATAATAAATTTCTAATTCAATTTTGAAAGAAAGTGTCCTCCTAAATAAGTGCCTCAACCTAAATTTAATTACGGCTTCGATTCGGACTCGAAAAATTTTGAATGTCATTTTTAGTAATCTATAATTTCATCATGTTTTAGTAGTGTTTATGACGATTTTGATATTATAATTGAATTATTAAATGAGTGAGGTTAAGTTAATAATGAGTGGGTAGTGGATTGGTTTATAAATTATATTATAAATTAAAATTATAATTAATAGTTGAACGCCCAGTATTTAAAAAAACATTTAAAGAGTTTAATTTTAAAACAATTAAAAAATGGTCAATTTTGAACCCAAAGGTGGATAACAAGGGTATTTTGGAGCCAATAGGTGGATGAAAAGGGCATTTTGGAGCCAATAGGTGGATGAAGGGTAATTTTGTACCATTTTCAATACTTTAAGGGTATTTTAGGCCCTTGTCCTCTTTATTTACTTCCTAACGATTCCTATTTTATCATTATTATCTAAATGAAGACAAGAACAATGTCATGATCTTTAATTTTTAAGAGGTCACAACTAACAATAAAAATAAATAAATAAACAAATAAATAAATATAAAATAATCGTCGAAGCTACTTTCATTCGTAAATTTTAAGAGGTAAGTGATTTGATAATTCCAACTCGCTCGAAATGTGCTTTATGATTAGTTTGTGTTTAGATGGTCTTGGATGAGTTTCGTATGTTCAATTGAAGATAGGTGATTTGATGTTGGTAAACTTAAATGATAACACAAGAAATTAAATCAATCTATCATGGTTTAGAATGATATCAGAAAAAAATCATTTCTTTTTTTTGTTTTCCACCCGGTGTACAGTACCCACGTTGGAGTCTGACTAAATCTAGATTCGCGTCGAAAAGTTCCACAATGGGGGTTAAGTGCTCCCTAACAAAGGTGAATCCGTACCCAAGGGGGCTTGAACCCAAGATCTCTTAGTTAAGGATGAAGGAGTACTTACTACACCGCAATCCTTGTTACTGAAAAAAGAATCATTCCTTTTATACTTTATATGAGGTAAATATGACTATTTTGGGTGTTTTTGGTATGAAGGAAAATGTTTTCCTAGAAAATATTTTCTTCGAAATCAAGTGGATTTCTAAATTATTTTCTCACTAGTGGCGGGCAAATAGAAACTATTTCTTGTAAAAGATTGTTTACTGTTTAATTGGTGATTGAATTTTTTTGAAAATATCTATTATTTTTGGCTTGAGAAAAAAAAATACACTTCATGAAACAAATTTATGGTTCAAAAATCAATCTCGATAATTCATCCATGACCCAACCTTGACACCCAAACTAGGACAAGACCCCAATGACCGTTCAAAAATCCAACTAGGTGGTGGAGAGAGGGTGACATTAAAAAGAGGAAATTTGAAATATTTTCAAAAATAATTTTTCAATTTATTTTTTTAACGAGGGTGGTTGAGGGAGGTAAAGGGGGGGAGGCGAGGGGTAAGGGGTGTCGTAAAGATGTCTGATGTAAAAGCTTGGGATGGGGGAGAGGGTAGCCTTGTTTTGGATGGGGGAGTGACATAAAAAATAAATAAAAAATAAATTTGAAATACTTTTCAAAAGCAATTTTTTGGGGGTAGGGGTTAGTTAGGTGAAATAAATCTTAAAATTTGAAACATTTAGCGACGAGATAAAAATTGCCACAGATGTATTTAGCTTTATTAGTGACTAGCCATCAATACGGGCTAGGATCGTCGGGCCGGTTTGGCCTAACCCCTTATTTGATAGGGCTGGACTATGTTTTCTGGAGCCCATTTAAGAAAAAAGGTTTTTTTAGTCCAACCTGAATAAGTCTGTCGATGTCACAACCTAGACCATCGTGATTGGCACCCACACGAACCCTTTTGATGGAAAAACCACTACTACAACCCAAACCAAGGAACTAAATCAAAACCTAAAGCATTTAAGGATATACAAAAAGGAATAATGGCTAAAACTAAAGTTATCATAACTTCAAACAAAAGTCTAATAACAACTAACATTGTGGAAGTAGTCAATCTGTAAAAACATCTAACAATGAACCAAAGTTGAAACAAGAAGGGATACATCCCAACTTATGGAACTAATAACTAACTAGAAAAGTCTAAGTCCAAAATATGGATATAGATGAAAGAAGAACTCATGGCAGCCCGGAAGAACTGGCTTACCCTTGAATTCGAAGGAATCACTGATCTTCTAAACGAGGTATGTCAATAGCCGCCTGAAGATGTCCTATACTCCACAAAGAAGTAGCAAGTGCAGTATTGTTACACAACCACAGTGTACTGGTAGGATCACCCGACTATCCCACAAAGTGCAACATATATAAGTCATTATCACAATATAATCACATTCATATATCAAACAAACACAATATCATTAACAATTACGAACAAGGTACATGTTTCAAATTTCTCAAGATACACAATTTTGTCAAGTAGTTGGTCCTCTCATGGAACCCAAACTCAAACCGTTAAATATCACAACGTAGTACCCGATCCAATGTTTATGTCAAAATCATTACTAGAAAACTGTAAATTACCTCGAGATTTTAGTTAGGGATTATTTTCGCAGAAATTTCCTAGAATTTTCATGTGAAATTAAAAATTTACTAAATTCTAGTCATTTTTACCTGCAAAAGATTATCTCCCCAGAAAAATTGGTAGGTAATTTTGACGGCATTTTTGCAACTCTATTACCTGGGGAATTATTTAGGGCAAATTATTTGCAAGTACAATTTTCATAGGTAAATTCCAAATTTATGAAAAAAATTATTTTTTAATTTGTATGAAAGAAAATTCCCAAATAAACTTATTTGATGATCTAATTAGAAATAATTACTTAAAAAATTATTTTAAAATAATTTTATATGTGGTATTACCTGGCATTTATATTCTATGAATTTTGTTGGGAATTTATTTCTTGAGGATTTACTTGGGAACCTTTTTACTTGTAGAATTACTTGGGGATTTTATTATTGTATATTTGATTGGAGATATTTGAGGAATGCATATTTGAACTTTTTTAAATATAATTTAACTGGAAATTTTTTTAAATCTAGGAACTTGTTTTATTTGAAAATTTTGAGGAATATTTTCATCAAAATATATTTAACAAAATAAAAAATTGAAATAATATAAAAAATATCAATAACATTAGAATGAATTTATTGTCAAATATTTACTCTAATTTTACATTAATTAAATTATTATATAATAATATCAATCTAATATGGTGTTGGAACATTACTACAAATGTTATTTTCAATAATGTTTTAACTTATCACAAAAAAACAATGATGCGGGTTTTTTTCTTGTTTGTTTTCAATTTAAAAGATAGAAAAACATTAAAATTACATGACTAGTTTTTTAACTACTAGAAAACTAACTATCATAAATGTAATTAATTTTGATTTAATATTATTTATATTAAATTGTATATTATTGAATAATTGAAGCATTATATTAAAGTATAGAAAAATTTGATGATATACATTATTAGTGTGAAGTTTAATTACCCTTCATTGACAAAATTATATTAAATGGAAAATAAATAAACTTTACTTGTATATCTAATTGATATTTTTATAAGCATTAAAAGTGATATAATTTCTCTATATATGGTAAGTTATTAGATTATATTTATTTGCAAATATATAATTAAGTATGTTAAAATATGATTATTAAAATATCAACTAAAATTAAAATACCTGAAATACCTAATAAGATATACTATCAATTATTGGTTATAACTTTCTTGCACTTTAATTTTATTTATATTTTCAATTACTTATTTATAAATACTTTGTAAGTATAATCTAAACTTTATCTATGTTTAATATGCTTAGCTATAGATATTATCTCACAGGAAGTGTAATCATAACATTTTCATGAATGTTGGGTGGTAGTGATTTATTTTAAATATATAAACAATTGTCAGGTTTCACGTTTTAAGGGTCAAATTACATGAATTTTAGCCAATATTTAATATATATTTTATTACAATATTTATATGACATAAAGAAAGAATCATTTTGTAGAATTTATGTATTTCTAAATTTTATTTTAAATACTCAATTGAATTAATCTAATTTTGCTTTAAAAATTAATCAAATTGAAGAAAAACACAAAAAAAAATTAGTGTAGACTCATGGTATCTTTTGTACCACATCGGAAACAGACTGTAAAAATTTAACATTGATAATGCTATTGTCACGACTCAAAACGAGTCGTGAGTAGCACCCACACTTAAACCCCTAGGTGGGAGAACCAACGAATTTAACCCAACTTACAAACTACAAACATAATTCGGAAGCTCAAATATATTAATAAATATGTTTTCCCAAAACCTGAAAGTCATCACAATAAGGACATCTAATCTCCAATTACTAGGTCTAAGAGTATCAAAGACACCAACATAAATTAAATAAAGTAATTCGTGTCCGAAAACTAAGGACATTAGGTAATGACTGAGAGAATCCAACTCAAGCTCGAATGAATAGCTCACCCTTGAACCTCATATGACGAGACTTGATAGAGCTGAGGGCGATTGAAATTCGTCGATACACTTGTTGCACTCCCTATAAGGAAAACAAAGAAAAATACAAGTAGGGCTCAGTACGAGGCAATATGTACTGAGTAAGTATCATCGGCCAATCCAAAATAGTAACTAACATACACTGAATAATAATATAAAATCAACTATAGTACTTAATAGGTGAGAAGAAACAAACAACATGAATAAGTGACAATTGAAGCAAGTAACTAATTAAAACAATATCAAGCACACACGAGGACTCATGCTTCTACACCACGTTCGTTGGAAAATGGGTTCTTTGAGATTGAGTACATTAAATTAATTTAATATCCTTTTCCTTTGATGTTTCTGTGTCGGAACATGACACTTCGATCCAACTATACCGTGTCAGAACGTGACGCTCCGATTCAATTATACCGTGTCGGAACGTGACACTCCGATCCAATTATACCGTGTCGGAACGTGACACTCCGATCCAATTATACTATTAATTTATCCTTTATTATCACCGCTTTCAATTCATTGTTATGTTATTTTCATCAAGCCTTTCTTTATTCAAGGCATCACTTCG
The DNA here is from genome assembly GCF_001406875.1 of Solanum pennellii. NCBI lineage: Eukaryota > Viridiplantae > Streptophyta > Magnoliopsida > Solanales > Solanaceae > Solanum > Solanum pennellii. The sequence goes on along the minus strand of NC_028637.1, from coordinate 10,005,611 downwards.
ATAGACAGGGTTAGAGAATATAAATTCTACGGTCTCAGGATTTCAGACCAATCACAAACTACACAACCAAATCACACAATCACACAGTCAAATACACAAAGAACTTCACAATATCATTCAATGCATATCAATCACTATTAAGAGTTTACTATCAAATAGCATAAACCATAACCTACCTCCACCGAAGAACTGAAGTTAAGCAAGCTACTTCTCCAATACTTTTCCTTTTCCCATGCCTCTGAACCTTTCCAATCTATCAAGTATATATGCATAATTTGTAATTTAATGAGTTTATAGACACCCGTGTTACTATATGTCTATCCTAGACCTAATAATTCACCCTTATCTATAATCAATTTGCTAAAGTTCAAGCCTAAGGGTAAATCTTAATCCCTCCAATTAACATAACTTTACTGAAATTTAGATAATACGATACCTAATACTTATTACCTATCTCAATATATCATATAATATGATAACCAAACAAATTAACAAAAGTTGTCTAACAACTTAGTACATCAGTAACCTGGCTATTACATGGCTATTACAGAGATGAAACATCCTATTTAAAATATTTCAGTTTATACCAAGTGTTTTCCACAAAATAATGATCCTCATCATGCATGGTCGTATGATTAGGGAGAATCATTGCTCAATTAATTAGATCGTGATTATAAATTTCTACACCTACCAAGTTCAGAATACAACAAAACATATATATACCAATATAAATTCTCTCGCCGCTTGATTCTCTTCGTTTACTAGATAATAAGATCACACTATCAAATCCATATACGTACACATAGTACACTAACGAAAATCAAAGTAAAAACAAAAAATTTACCTGAAGCACCGTCACTTTCTTCGTTGATTCTCTCGCAACTTTTTCTTCTTCTTTCTTTTACACACTAGTTCTTTACCCTAATTATTATATAACCAATTATAAAAGTGGTAAAATTGACCCGCTACTAGTTTTAATGTTATTCTCTTTAACCACCAACTAAATTAATTATTAAAACTACCCTACTAATTTTATAATTATAATTACGAATAGTCCAAAAAATTCATTTAGAATCTATCGAAGGAGTCCTTTATGAAATAAAAAGTTCTAGTACTCAATACGATGAAATGGGTTGTTACATTAGATACAAATTTACCCATCGTTCTTCCTCGAACGATCAAAAGAAGTTGATGGTAAGAAAAGAATAGTTGTCTGAACAATTCCTTCAAATATTAGTACCCAGGGTCTCATATCAAAAGTATCAAACCAACCAATTGGAGATCTACACCTCCTCCCATACAATACTTCAAATGGGACATCTCAATACTCGAATGGTAACTCTTGTTGTATGCAAGCTCAACTAAAAACAAAACTATTCTTATGTGGATTTTTCAAATGATAGATTCTCTAACTTGACCTTGATATAACCATTAGGATAAATATTATCAAACATAACTCTGATAAAATTCTGAATCAATATTGGCTACAATGAGAAGTGAACATGTACCAGCCACCACACTCTCATAATACACAACGCATCATAAATCTTAGCAAGATTACATCCTCACAACATAATATTTCCTCGAGCATAATCTATTAAAACATGATCTTTATACATAAAATAATCATTAAGGAGAAACAAACTAATCTGATCGATCCAAATATAGAAATGATGAAGTACCCACTATCGAGTGATATACCCAAGCATACAGAACCTCCAACAACACTATCGAAATGTTAAATAAGTAGATATTATAGAAAAACCTTAAGAATGAAAAAACTAGACTTAATGATCCTCACATTAATTATACATAGTCAAAAGATGATACTGATGATGAGATAAATCTTAATTCTTCCGAACAAATGTAAATTTTCATGGTAGCTCTCCTATACGATCTCATAAGAAAAGTTATATGTAGAACCACATATATTTCAATAACCTAAAGACAACACCAAATATGTCATTTGATAAAACCAAGTATGCCTAAACATCCTACCAAGAGGACAATCACGGAAGTGGTACATCCGATCTGTTACGAGGTCCACCGATAGAAGCGAAAAATACAAGCGGATGTAGAAAGTGAATCATACTCTAAACCACACCCAGAATGAAGTATTTGGTCACATAAGAATGTACATAACCAAGGTATATTAACTCCAGATACTCCTTTCGTAGTTCCAATATCAAACAATTTCATTCATCTGACTCTATCTCTTTGATTTTCTAGGTACCCACAATCACTAATTTAGTCCCTATTATATGTGCACCAATACTTAATTTATCGAACCCCACATCTATTGAAGTTAACACTTTAATATTAATAAAACATCATAACCACAGCAATCATCTACCTTACTCTCAAACCATCATTAGTATCAAAGTATTCTTATCACATACATGTTCAAACTATGGCTATCTCTCTTTCTATTTAAACATTTGATGACAAATATGAGTTCCACAGAAGGATAATAAAACTAATTTAAAACTTAATTCTACCTTTCCATCGAGATAAAACTATTAAATCGCACTCAAAGTCAACTTCCGACCACTTCCACATACCATGCTTTAGCTACCATTCAACGCAAATCCCATACATCATGCCAATACTTAGGGAAGTTCTTGGTCACTCAAATTATTTTGTATACTATAAGCTCATAACCTTTATTCACCATTATATGTCTAGGTAACACATCTTAACATTCTATGTAGTCCCATCAATATAGTAATATTAACCCAACTCTAAATTCTTAATAACTCTAAATTCTAAATAAGCATGTGAAATTATATCTCACCTCGTACATCATTCTTAAATTATTTATCATAATTTGAGCAATCTAACCCCATGTAAAACACTAAATTTTACATACCTCAATGTTTGTCACCCAAATAAAAATTCAAAACTTTATAAAAGATGATGATAACATAAACTTCTAATTAGTCTGTATCGGACTAGTTCACATCTTAAAGTCATATCTAAAATGATAACCAAAAATCAATACAACATTCAACTACACCTCAAGGGTTGATATGAGAGGTCTTATTCCTTCACTTTTCTCAAATTATTCTCATGATGCAAAATTCTAAATATCTCAATCCTTCAATATATCACTCTCTTGTTTCTCTAGCTCGCCTACCGATCTCATCTTTTTACCAACACCTCATGACGTTTTACTTCACACTCTAAATCAAAACTCTGAGGGAAACTAATCCTTATATCCTTTAACAATCAAAAGTAACAAACTTTTTTATGGTCAAGTATTGTCCTCTAGTTTTCAACCAATCCGACGAATCCATGACACCATTATCATAACCAGAATAAAGCAGAGAAACAATGCGTCTATGAACCCAATTTCAACCCTTTCAAACATACATTTTTGTTCCTTCCAATTTGAGAAAATATTCCTACTCTCACCTAACTCTGAAGGATACACACCCCACAAATTTGATTTTATTTTAATTATGGCTCTACCTACTTTAAATTGTATTCGAGCGGTGTCCCAACATCTCTGAAAACTTGTCATACAACTACAATACTCACTCAATAGTAGAAAATAATTACCTTAGATACTCGCAAGTTGTTATTACCATACTCAAGTCGTTTAACCAATTTTTTATTTAATCATATAGTCGCCTCCAAATCATAGTCTATCAAAATTCTTAGTCACCTTCACACAATTATACTCAATGAGACTTATTTTACCCATAAGATTGTCATTCTGATATAATCTACTTATTTGGGGTTTTAGATAAAGTCGACAGTTCTCATTCAGAACCCTTAAGATACATTTCACAACCTAAATGTATTAATATTGTACCAAAGATTCACACCAAAATTTTCCTTAAAAATAATAAAATCCAAGTACTTGTAGTAATAAACTAGTTGCTTTCTCAAATGTGAAAGCAACACTGAAATCTCATTATCTAAACATGTCATTCTACTAATAACTTCTTAAGTAGTTAGTATTCACACTTCATAATCGATATATCCATTTTCATATACCCATAGTACAACAACTATGAAAGTCCATTAAATTCACCAGTAGAATACATCATACTCTCGCAAGATTGTACTCAAATAAAAAAAAATTCCCATTAAGTGACTATAATACACCACCAAACCTTTTTGGTCTCTCATCCAAAGCTATATTCATTATTTCGTAGCTTAGGTTGACAACAAAAGTAACACAATCTATAAATTTAACTAAGTAAGCACCGATAGCATTAGTATTATTGTAGTACTCAATCATGACCCTTTTTGATATACACACAATCTATGAAATCATAAAAGAGTTTATGCCTCAATTTCCTCAACATAATTTCATCATTCTCTATACAACCTATATTTGTTAGGAAAACTGTACTAACTGAATTTTCTAATTTAATGATGTTCATTTTCTAGTTGTCCTTTACGAAACTTCTTGCATGTTGTCAGATATCTAGATATCATACAAAAATCTTACCTCATAGGCTGCAACACATATCCTCTGTCATCTTTCTTCCCATAGCTCAAAGTTTGGGGTTTGAATAAAGAAGCTAGAAAATGGATCACCACATTTTGCATCTCCCCAAAACTATTAAGTCAAAACTCAATACTAAGCCTTTCCACGATATTCATTTTATGGCACAACTCAGAACAATCAAAAATGAAAGAAAAAACATCTTCATAATCAATACTAGTCAAGAATTCAACTTTATGAACTTAATATAATAAATCATGTTGATCACTAGTCATTACAGGCCATGTAGTCAATTGAGAAAATATACCTATTTCTAAGGACACATTTCTTTTTCTTTCTGTTGTTAATATTTCAACTTATAATACTCTAGTTTAACCATATGTGAAATAGAGTGAAGAAATTCATATACCAATTTGTATCACCTAGATACCAATTGGATTCAAGTAGTTGCACGAAAGTAAGAAGGAATGAAATTTCCTAAAGTCCTATAGTCTCTCGAAGAAAAGTAAAGGTGTCCCCATACCATTCCGCAAGACACTACTAGACTTGTCCTTGTGTGAAGATAAACTGAACTGAATGCTTTGATACCAAGATTGTCACGACCCAAAACGAGCCGTGAGTGGCACCCATACTTAAACCCCTAGGTGGGAGAACCAACAAATTTAACCCAACTTACAAACTACAAACATAATTCGGAAGATCAAATATCTTACTAAATATCTTTTCCCAAAACCTAAAAGTCATCACAACAAGGACATCTAATCTCCAATTACTAGGTCTAAGAGTATCAAAGACACCAAAATAAATTAAATAAAGTTATTCATGTCCGAAAACAAAGGACATTAGGTAATGACTGAGAGAATCCAACTCAAGCTCGAATGAATATCTCACCCTTGAACCTAATATGACGAGACTTGATAGAGCTGAGGGCGATTCAAATTCATCAGTACACTTGCTGCACTCCATATAAGGAAAACAAAGAAAAATACAAGTAGGGCTCAGTACGAGGCAATATGTACTGAGTAAGTATCATCGCCCAACCCAAAATAGTAACTAACATACACTGAATAATAGTATAAAATCAACTATAGTACTTAATAGGTGAGAAGAAACAAACAACATGAATAAGTGACAATTGAAGCAAGTACGTAATTACAACAATATAAGCACACACGAGGACTCATGCCTCCACACCACGTTCGTTGGGAAATGGGTTCTTTGAGATTGAGTACATAAAATTAATTTAATATCCTTTTCCTTTGATGTTTCTGTGTCGGAACATTACACTCCAATCCAACTATACCATGTCGGAACGTGACACTCCGATCCAATTATACCGTGTCGGAACGTGACACTCCGATCCAATTATACCGTGTCAGAACGTGACACTCCGATCCAATTATACTGTTAATTTATCCTTTATTATCACCGATTTCAATTCATTGTTATATTATTTTCATCAAGCCTTGTTTATTCAAGGCATCACTTCGATAGACAGGGTTAGAGAATATGAATTCTACGGTCTCAGGATTTCAGACCAATCACAAACTACACAACCAAATCTTACAATCACACAGTCAAGTACACAGAGAACTTCACAATATCATTCAATGCATATCAATCACTATTAAGAGTTTACTTTCAAATAGCATAAACCATAACCTACCTCCACCGAAGAACTGAAGTCAAGCAAGCTACTTCTCCAACACTTTTCCTTTTTCCCATGTCTCTGAACCTTTCTAATCTATCAAGTATATATGTATAATTTGTAAGTTAATGAGTTTATAGACACCCGTGTTACTATATGTCTATCCTAGACCTAATAATTCACCCTTATCTATAATCTATTTGCTAAAGTTCAAGCCTAAGGGTAAATTTTAATCCCTCCAATTAACATAACTTTACTGAAATTTAAATAATACGGTACCTAATACTTATTACCTATCTCAATATATCACATAATATGATAACCAAACAAATTAACTAAAGTTGTCTAACAACTTAGCACATCAGTAACCTGGCTATTACAGGGATGAAACATCCTATTTAAAATATTTCAGTTTATACCAATGTTTTCCACCAAATAATGATCCTCATCATGCATGGTCCAATGATTAGGGAGAATCATTTCTCAATTAATTAGATCATGATTATAAATTTCTTCACCAACCAAGTTCAAAATACAACAAAACATATATAAACCAATTTAAATTCTCTTGCCGCTTCATTATCTTCCTTTACTAGATAATAAGATCACACTATCGAATCTATATATGTAGACATAGTACACTAACAAAAATCAAAGTAAAAACAAAAAAATCCCCTGAAGCACCGTTACTTTCTTCGTTGATTCTCTCGCAACTTTTTCTTCGTCTTTCTTTTACAAACTAGTTCTTTACCCTAATAACTATATAACCAATTATAAAAGTGGTAAAATTCACCCGCTACTAGTTTTAATGTTATTCTCTTTAGCCACCAACTAAATTAATTATTAAAACTACCCTACTAGTTTTATAGTTATAATTACGAATAGTCCAAAGTTATTTAGAATCTATCGAATGAGTCCTTTATGAAATAAAAAGTTCTAGTACTCAATAAGATGAAATGGGTTGTTACAGCTATGACTTAAAATATTGATAGAATGGAATTTCAAGGAGCAACTATAATGATTGGGCATGGAATCTCATGGGGAGTTGGTATTAGGAGGGCAATTAAATTGAGTTTCATGGGAAATTGGGCAGTTAGGAAATTGTGCATTGGGTGGATAGTATTTTGAGAAATATGGATAGGTAGGTTTAGGGGTTTAGTGAATAATAAAATAAACAAATAAGCAATAAAAATTAATTGTTTAAATAAATTTATTTGACTATCTTCTTAAGCCTTAACTTGCAAATAAATTGGAAAGAAAATTCATTTTTATATTTTGTATTTTTTGCAAGAAAAATCGCAAGTAATTAACCTGCAAAATTTAATCCCTAGGTAAATTAGTTGGAGATTTAGAAATTTGCAGGAAATAATTACCTAGGAAGGTTTTACCTTCGGATTTTTTATAGGAAAATCCGCAAGAAACTTGTATTACATGGAAATTTCATACATAATTCATAAGAAAATTCCCATGTAATTCACACTTTTCTTGTAGTGAATGTGACAACTGGTCCCAATTAGTTATGCCGGAACGTGACAACCGATCCCGATTAGTTATGATGGAATATTGCAACCAATCCCAATGAGTTATGTCGCAATGTAAAAACCTATGTAGTCAACACAAAACAATCACAACCACAAGTATATTCTCAACATCATAACATCAAGAAGTGATTTATAACATATAGTTATTCATCTTTCTCATTTACAACAAGTATGATCAATAATGCAACTTTCACATACATACATCTATCATAATGAAGTAAGAGCAAACATACATCACACAATCCTAGAACTATAATTATCATGTACCTCGAAACAAGCTTGAAACCCTAAGAAACTTGTATCTTCCTTTTTGGATTCATTCCTCTTGTATTTGGTCTACAAACAACCATAATAACACGGAAATCAATAAGCAATTACTAATTATCTGAATTACTAACAATTCTAACAACCCTAGATCGAACCCATGATCCCAATATCTAAATTAGGGTTGTTTCCACCATAAATTCTAGATAACATCTCTTTCCATTGGTAATTAACCATTAGATTATGTTATACAGATCGAAAAACAAATTAGGGAAGTTAAAATCTTACCTTTAGCCTGAAAAATAGTGAAACACTGTCAAGAATCGCCTAGGGTTCCTTAGCTCTATAAACTGAAAAGTGCAGAATAAAGACATTTTGGGGTTGCTTTATGAATTTAAGCCGCGTCTGGTCCGCCACAATGATTTTCACCCCGCAAAAACAGCCCCGTTAGAGTGACCAAGATCTCCTCCAAAATGGCTTGCAAGAAAGAGTGGACTATTTTAATAATTCCAAGACCCCCATTTGGAAACACACCTTCAACTAACGACACCCAGAAAGTACCATTCACGCTAAGATCGATTACAGGGTGCCTACTCGCCCGAATTCAATTCCATAAAGTCTTAAGGGTTCCTTAATGACCTATTTATCTACTTGTGTAATCGAAATCATAAATACATCACCCATTGTTACTAAATTTCTCTACACCTTAATTACTCCATTCTCGTCCGAATCTGGACTATGTTGGAAATTCCAAGTTACTATGAAAAAATTTTCTGACCAAAAATATTTTCCCGTTGGCTTTCCTATAACAACAGAAATATGGTCATTACAATGTATATCAATTTACTCATCACTCGTCCTCGAGTGACAAACATAGAAAAAATAGGATAAAGAAGGAATGGAGTAGCACCTGAATCAAGGAACAACTGGGGATACTTGTCCTGCATGTCTTTATCAGTTTCCCACGTAGCTTTCTTAAAAGGACGATGCCTCCATTGAACTTTCACGGACTTATCTCCTTTGTCCTTAGCTTACTCACGTTGCGATCAAGAATTTAAATCGGTTGCTCCTCATATTGGAGGTCTTTGTCTAACACAATTAATTCCTTCTTAATAACATAACGCCCCTCACATGACACCTTTTCAACATGGACACATGAAATAATGAATGAAATCCTGATAAACTAGATGGTAAAGTAAATTCATACGCCACTGATCATGCACATTCAAGAACCTCAAAAGGACCAATGTTTCACAGACTTAGCTTACCTTTCTTGCCAAATCTCATCACCACATTCATAGGTACCTTAAGAAGAACATTCTCAGTGGTTTGAAATGTCATGTCTCTTACCTTTTGATCTGCATACTTCTTTTGTCTACCCTAGGTTTCTAGAAGCTTAGCTTATATACTCTTGACCTTATCTTGAGCACCCTTCAATAAATATACCCCCAATGGTTTCACATCTCTAGCCTCGAACCATTCTATCGATGATATACATCCCCTCCCATATAATGCATCAAACAGTGGAATCTCAATGCTGGAGTGGTAACTATTATTATAGAAAAACTCACACAAAGGTAGGCACTTGTCCCAATGCCCTCCAAAATCAATCAAACATTCCCTAAACATGTCTTCTAACTCTTGAATAGTCAAAACTTATTGACCATCCACAGAGGATGAAAACATTACTAAAAGTGAGTTGTGTGCCCAATTTATCATGTAATTTTATCCAAAATGCGACCGTTATATATCTTTCACATAAACTTTAGCCAATTGTTCAAAACTTTAATTTATTTTTACCCGAATAAAATGGGATGACTTGGTGAATCTATCAACCACTACCCAAATAGAGTCAAACTCTTCCAAAGTCTTGGGAAGACCAACCACAAAATCCATGACTATCCTCTCTTACCTCCATTGTGGAATTGGTATTTTGTGAAGCAAACCTGCAAGCCTTTGATATTTATACTTCACTTGTTGACAATTTTGACACTTAGCCACAAACCCCGTTATATCCTTCTTCCTTCCCCACCACCAATAAATTCGCTTCAAATTTTGGTACATCTTGGTCACACCCGCTAGAATCAAATATCATGAATCATCGGACTCTATCAACAAATTTTGAATCAAGTCTTCAACTCTAGGGACACTAATTATTCCTTCAATACTAAGTACACCTTCGGCATCAAGAGTGGTGTCTTGTGCCTTGCCCATCACAGTTTTCTTCTTAAGTTTACTGAAAATTCATCCTCAAATTGTTTGGCCTTGATCTGTTCCATGAATGTGTCCCTAACTTCAATACTAGCTAACACTTCACCTTTTTCTGAGATGTCAACATGAATTTAGACTCCAAGGTCTGAATTTCCTTGGACAATGGTTTCTTGGTTACACTCAAGCAAGATAAACTGCCCATACTTGCCACTTTCTGACTCAAACTGTGTGCTACTACATGAGCCTTGCCCTGATGGTGTTTAATGGTAACAAAAATAATCTTTAAGTAACTATATCCACCCTCTTTATCTCAAATTCAGATCTTTTATAGTAAACAAATGCAGTGAACTACGATGATCAGTAAATACCTCACACTTAACACCATAAAGGCAATGCTGTCAAATCTTAAGAGCAAACACTATCGTTTCCAACTCCAAATCATGTGTTGGATAATTCCTCCCAGGCACCTTTAATTGACGCGAGGCATATTCTGTAACATTCTTATCCCGCATCAACCCAACACCCAAACTAGAATGTGAAGCATCATAACAAAAGTAAAATCTTTACCTTCAACTGATAATTCTAGAATATGTGTGGTGGTCAATAGAGTCTTGAGATTTTGAAAGCTATCCTCACATTTTTTGTCCATTCAAATGCTATCTCCGTTTTTATCAAATTTTTCAAGTGAGTGGAATTAGAATCAATGTTCTTCACAAATTGATTGTAGTAGCTAGCGAGCCGCACAAAACTCCTAACTTCTTTCACATAGCTAGGCCAAACCCAATTCTTAACCGCCTCAATCTTTTGAGGATCTACCATTAGCCCTTCTTTTGAACTGCATGTCCCAAAAATGCAACACAAGTCAACCAAAACTCACACTTCTTAAATTTAGCATACAACCTTTGTTTCCCAACCCAGAACAACACAAACATGGTTGGCATGTTCTTTCTCACTTTTCGAATAGACCAAGATATTATTAATAAAGACTATGACTAAACTATCAAGAAATGTCTTGAACACCCTATTCATTAAAATCATAAAAGATGTAGACACATTAGTCAAACTAAAAGACATAACTAGAAACTCACAGTGCCCATACCGGGTTCTAAACGTCGTCTTGGGCACATCCTCAGGCCTAATAAATAATTAATGGTACCCAGACCTTAGATCAATCTTGGAAAAAACTGATGCACCTAGAAATTGGTCAAAAAGATCATTTATTAGTAACAACGGGTACTTATTTCGAATGGTGACCCTATTAAATTGTCAGTAATCGATACACATTCTCATAATACCATCCATCTTCTAAAAAAATAAGACTGGAACACCCTTTTAGAGAAGCTCTAGGATGAATGAATCCTTTATCAAGAAGCTCTTCGATTTGATCCTTGAGCTCTATTTATTCTTCAAGGTCCACGCGATATGAAGGGATGAAAATGCGACGAGTACCAGGTTCCAAATCAATGCAAAAATCTATATCTCTATCCAGAGTCATACTAAGAAAATTGGTAGGAAACACTTCCCTAAATTCTGACACCACAAGAATAAACTCAATAGATGGAGTCTCAACCTCAACATCCCTAATATGATCCAAATAAGTCAAACAACCCTGTCGTACTAGTTTTCTAGCCTAAATGGAGGATATGATCTTAGCTTGCTTAGGCTTGTACACCTCTTCTCACTATAACTTTTTCCTTCACAGAATTTCTAGAGTTAGAAAATTATTATTACAATTTAACACAGCATAATAAAGGGACAACCAAGTCTGAAAACCTATAAATAAAATAGGACAAGCATGATAGAAATGGGTGACTATGACAGACTTTCCGACTGGGTAAAAACATGGATGGGTGCATCAAGTATATCCCGCATCATAGCAAATGTTGTGGCGCATCACACAAATACATAAGATTAAGTAGAAATTGGATCAAATAACACATTAGTCATTCGGTCACAGAAAAAGAATAGTACTTGTGATCACCGCATCAGACATCATACGTCATTCTTGCCCGATAAGACATAATACTAAGCCATATCCTCATATCACACAACTTCCTCGCCTGGTTGGACATTAACCATGCTTGTGTTACCATTTCCTCTACATTTATGGCCTCACTTATTTCCTCCGCGCGCGCCTTGTGGATGCCCTCGACCATTATTACCATTCCCCGTGCGTATCACTTTTCTAGTCTGCTACTCCACCGAATCCAATACACGTTGGTGGGGACAATCTCTTCTCATATGACCAGATTCTCCATAACTATAGCAAGTGCGATCAACTGGTTATCTTCCGTCCGTCGAAGGCGCGACTCCCTCGCTATCTTGAATCAAATTATGAGGTAGAATTCCCGAGTAATTGTAATTAGAGGCAGGCATGGTATACTGAATTGTCCTAGCTTCAATGTTGGCCTCCCTAGCCCCTTGGAGTAAGAACCTTGAAAGTTACCCAAGTTTTGGCCCGTTTAACCAATGCCTTAGCCTGACCATCTCGCCTCACCCCCTCCACTTTATTACCATAGTATGTTACCTCATTAAAGCTCCTTCCTCCAGAAGTGATATTTATCGATAATGTCTACAACTCAAAATTTAGTCCCCTATTGAATAGACAAATCATCTCCTCTTCGGTAGTCACCAACTGGTAGCATATCCAGAGAGAGCATGTAACTTCGCCTCATAAGCAGCCGCATACATACCAATTTTTTCCAAAGACATAAGCTCATCTTTATTACGATCCCTCAAAATCCTAGGCACATATTTCTAGAAAAACAGAGCATGAAAAAGAGTCCATGTGAGTGGAGGTAAAACTGATGATTTGCATTCCATATAAGCTCTCCACCACTGTTTGGCCTCACTTTAAAACTGAAAAGTCTAGAACTCAACTCCATATTGATGGAAAATTCCTAACATATGAAGCCTCTCATAGCAGCATAAGATAACTCATAAGCATCTTCACTCTCAGAATCAAGAAATACAGGAGGCTTTAGCATGAAAAACTTAGTCAACATTTCATGATCATTACCAGTCATAATAGAACCCAACAAAGGACGGAAGAAAACATCAGTACATACATTTCCACCCATCTTAAGAGTAGTGAGAGAAATAGAAGGATTAGTGGGAGCTTGAGTTGCTTTAGCAGAAAGAAGCACTATAGGACCATCCAATCCTTCATAAAAGAAAAGATTTGTTGATCTAACACTGGATTTATGGGGGGAACACTAGTACTCTCAGCCTACACCTCTTTCTATTATCATACCTCTTCAACATTCTCCTCTATCTCTTAATGATGTATGGAAGGGGCCTCATTTTGGGGAGCATTTTCGAGAGTACCCCATATCTAGCAGGCGCCACGCTTCTTCAGCCTCTACCCCTATCTCTTTCTCTACCTCTGTTTTGACTGCAACCTCTCGTTGTAGATTCCTCAGCTGGAGCATTGACGGGAGCTACGGGCCTGATATTGTTGAATCTAGTGTTAACCATCTGCTGACAGAAGAGTGAAGGTGGTTAGATACCAATTTGAATCGATAGATACCAATTGGAATCGAGTTATAACACGAACGACACCAAAAAAAATAGAGAGATTTCCTAAAGTCCTATAGGCTCTCCAAAAAAAATACAGACGTCTTCGCACCACTCCGCAAAACTCTACTAGACTATTTTGGTACATCGAGATCAATGAACTTAGGCTCTTATACAAACTTTGTCATGACCCAGACAATCAGGATTGACACCCGCACTAACCTTCCGGTGGGAGAACCACTTCTACAACCCAAACCAAGCAACTAAACAAAAAACTAAAGCATTTAAGGGTACAAAAATAGGAATAATGGCTAAAACACAAGTTCCCATACACTTCAAATAAAAGTCTAATAATAACTAACATTGCGAAAGTAATGCCTAGAACATGAAAGTGAATGTACAAAAATATCTAATAGAGAAACAAAGTCTAAACAAGAAGGGATGTATCCCAATCTAATGAACTAATAACTAACTAGAAAAGTCTAAGTCCAAAATGTGAACATATATGAAAGCAGAACTCACGGCAGCCCAGAAAATAGTAGTAGCAGCGATCATCATTTCTTTTGAAATCTTTGTTCTTAAAATCCTATTGAGGTCTCTATCCTCTTTGTCTAAGCTTTGTCTCACTGCCATAGTTTTCTTTTTATCATCTTTATTGTAGCCGTTGATGTGATATTGTTCATAGGCCATCAAGTTTTCTCAAAGTTCATCGTAAGTCATTTTCTGCAGATTTCTATCTTCAAGAACGGAGGCCTTAGTTTCCCAAGCTTTGGGTAGACTTCTAATAAGTTTTCTAACTTCAGGTCCATTTGAATACGCCATTCCAAGTGAATTGAGTTCGCAAAAAATTTTACTGAATCTTGAGAACATAGTTTCTACATTTTCATCTTCAGCCATTTTGAACAATTCATATTCATTTACTAGTAAACTGATTCGAGTCTCATTCACCTTGGTGGTTCCTTCATCTGTCGCTTCTAATTTGTCCCACATTTCTTTTGCAGTTTCACATGTTTGATATATTGTCATATTCAGCTCCGCTCACTGCACAATATAACAAACTTATAGCTCTAACATTAGTTTTAATTACCTCTTGTTGTTCCTTGGTAATGTCAAATGATTCAGGATCAAATGGTTTTTCAGTGCCATCTTTGTCTGTCAGACCATGAATAGGCTTTGGACCCATCTTGATCACTATCCATGCTTGGTGATTATTTGAAGAAACAAAGATTTTGAATCTGTCTATCCAGTGAGAGTAATGTTGTCCATTGAAGTATGGTGGTCGGTGTGAAAAATGTCCATCTTGAAGTTGAGCACCAGGAATCTTATAATGTGCCATTGGATATTTGCTCATTTGTGGTTGAATACTTAAAAGGTGAGACCCGCTCTAATACCAACTGAAAGTCAAGAGGGGGGGGGGGGTAATTATAATTTCCTTCAGTCGACTTCCTACTCTGGTCAATCGACTCACCTGCAAGTTAGTAAAATAGATAAACAGTAATAATAAAATGCAATAATTAAATAAAACAAAGTGTTTTTATACTGGTTCGGATCATTGATATAGAGCCTAGTCCAGTCCCCTTGGGTTACAGGTGTTTCCTTAAGAGCTTGTTGAGAACTTGGGTCTTACAGAATGTTACGATTAAGAGCTGTCTGATATGCAAATCAAATCTTCTTCTTAGACACAACATCTACTTGTATAACCTACACTCAAATCTTTCTTTCTCTTTTCTTTTTAACTTTCCACTCAAGTGTGTATAAAGTTTTACAAGATAAAAGAAGATTACAATATAAGTTCACGTGAAGTGCGTAATTCACATCTAAGTCTGAAGGGGTATATATATATAAACAAACTTGTGCTCTTGTAAGGAAACCCCAAGGGAGTGATACTTCAATCAAGGATTTGAGAAATCCCTTGATTGAGGCGTTTTGCTGACTTATGTCCATATTATATATGTGCATGGTAAATTGCATTACTTCCTTCTTAACAGATATGATTCAATTTTGGGATTTGGATAAAGGATTTATCTTGACTCTTTGTCTTGATCTATTTTCCTTTCTTCTTTTGATGGCTTGGCTCTATTCTTGGTTTGGTTTGATGATTCCTAGATTTGGTTCGAATTTACTTGATTGATCTGCTGCCCACTTTAGGCCATTTGTTAATGATTTGTTGGTTCATTTGATTATACCTTTCCTTTATGTAGTAATTTTAAGAAACATAATATATTGCTTTCCATGTGGGTGTTTGCTTTGATCATTTTTTATTACATATCCACGCCTTTATATAATAATTGTAGGCATTAGAATATATTTCTTTCCATGTGGATGCTTGCTTGGATCCTTTCCTTGTGGATGTCCACGCCTGTTAGAAATATGAGTAGTGTGTTAAGTGTCATTTACCAGAATTTACATAACATTAAGAAGCTAACACTGTGGAGTATAAATTGTCTCTACCCCCTAATTTATCAGGTGTCCATACCGTATTTCATATGTCTATGTTGAAGAGGTATCACGGTGATGAGGATTATATCATTAAGTGGGACTCCATCTTATAGAAAGGACGTCCAATATGGGGAGGAACCTATTGTTATTCTTGATAATGATGTACGCAAGTTGCGAACCAAGGATATTAAGCCAGTGAAAGTTCAATCGAAGCATCCTCCAGTCGAGAAAGTTACATGGGAGACCGAGAAGGACATGCGAATCAAGTATCCCTAATTGTTCGTTGAATCAGGTAGTACACCGTTCTTTTGTTAAATTGCTATCTATTGTAATGAACGAGTTCCTCTGTTATAGAAATTCCAAGCAGGATAAAATGTTGGCGCCAGAAAAACATTTGCATAGTATTAGGATTTTTCCAACCTTGTACAGATTTGGAGGAAATCAAAGACATCAAACTATAGGGATATCTAGTAGCATTCGTTAAAGTAAAAATGAGTTTGATTGCATCACGTGTTAGATCACTCATTAACGATCCCGTAAAATTTTACGGAATTGAATAAGAGTGAGTAGAGCTCCAAAAATTGACCTTAGCATAAAGGATATTTTCTGAGCGTAGTTGAATGGAGGTCTATTGTAAATTGGGATTTCAAAATTATGTGAACAAGCTCTCTGTTTCATTTTGTGCCTCTGTAGCGGGATTGTTATTGTTATATCAAGGCCACTGTAGTGTATAGTGGTTGTTGTGTCGGACGAGACAGGACTTAAAATTGTAGATTTTCAGGGAGAGCTCACTATTTAAAAAATGTCGTTGTAGCGGCGCGCTACAATGGGATGGGTTCCCCTATAGTGGGACAGTCCTGAATAAAAATGTCAATAAAACCCTTAAACGACCTTATTTGACACTTTCCAATTTTTAGAGCTAAAGAACGACCCCCAGGCAATTATAACTTGTTTCCACCATTCTTGAGGCTAAATGTAAGCTTTCCATTCCACGAATCCATTTTTTGATCCGTAGAACATAATAGGATGTGTCAATTTTGATGGGGAAGGGTTTCTTGATATATTTTATGGTGAAAACAACCCTAATCTAGATACTAAAGATCATGGGCATGATCAAGGTTTGTGAGCATTGTCAGTAATCTGGGTAATTAGTGATTGTTTATTGATTTTCGTATGTTACTAATTGTTTCTAAGACCAAGAACAAGTGACACAAATCTGAAAGGGGGTGGGAACGATCAAGTTTCTTAGGGTTTTAAACTTGTTTCGAGGTAGGTTTCATGATCGTGTAATGTATGCATGTTTTTGCTATACTAGGATACTTGTATGTATATTAATGTTTCAATAATGATCAAACATGATGTAACTGAGATGGATCTATGATGTAGCCATGAAATCATGATGTAAATGTATGATTTGGATGATATACTTGTGATTGTGACTGTGTTGTGTGAATGAAATCGGATTGCCATATTCTGGCGAGATAAGCGAGATGGGTTGACACATTCCAACATTACTTTGGATCAGGTTTCCACGTTTTGGCATATTTTGGGATCGGATTGCCGCTTTTCGTCAAGCTAATTATTTGGGTTTGGGTTCCGTTAGAGGACCAATGATGTGATAAGCATGTATAATGTGTTGTCGAATTTTCATGTTGACAATGTTGTATATGTTGATATATATACATGTGATAATAATGTTTTCGACTTGTTTATATTGCACTAGTGGGATAGCCGCGTGATCCTACTAATACACGATGGTTGTATACTGATTTTGCACTTGCTCTTATTTTTGTTGAGTACAGGGCTTCTTCAAGCGACTAATGACAAACCTCGCTTAGGAGACTAGCTCATCTCATCTACTTCAAGGGTGAGCCACATCTTCCAGTCTTCCATGGAGTTCTCTTTTGTCTATGTCCACCATTTCTCAACTTAGGCATTGTTTTAGATAGTTGAATAGTTCATTAGTTTGTCATGTATCCATTCTTGTTGGATTTATGGATCTTGTTAGATGTTTATGTATATTGACATTCATATTTTAGGTATTTAAATTTCTCATTTATTAGTTGATTAACTTGCTTCCGTAACTTAATTTCCTAGTTTTGGACTAGATTCTTCGTTTGGGTTGTTGTAGTGGTTCTCCCACTGGAGGGATAGTGTTGGGGCCAATCACGACGGTCTGAGTTGTACCAAATTCTTTCTCCTAATATTTTTTATTGATCATTCAATTAACTTGAAGATACGTTTCATGTTAAACTAACTTTTGCTTCGTTTGATCCTATGAGAAGGTTGAATGATTATTGATTATGCTATTTGCCTTGGTTAAAGATGGTTGAGTTAAAGCATCCTTGTTTCTAGTTAACTGAGTTTGTGAAAAACAAAAAATGCTTAGTATGCTAGTGTAGTGCACCTTTTTTTTTGGATATCTAGGCATCTCCAATTGAAACAATTTCTTTCCATCTATCTAAGATTCTGTATATAGCAATCTTAGACATATTATTAGGATGTTAGTCTCTTGATACTAGTTCTCCAGCTTGTGGTACTTACATGTAGTCTGGTAAATGTAAGTGTTAGTCTCAAACCAATCTTTAAACTATAATAATTAATAGAGTAATGTTAAAGGGTAATACAACAAGTGACTCAAACTAACTTTGGTTTTTTCCATCCTTTTTACAAGTATAAGTTTAACAATTGTAATAACTAAAACTGCAAAATTTTCTTACCAACATGCTCCAATAGGTATTAGGCAAATGAACTTAAACAAAAATATATGGCATTGTAAATTTGGCCAAATTGTAATGATCATGTACGTTATTTTATTTTATTTTTAGTTCTTTTCAACATTTGGAGTTTTTCTGTAGAGATCCCAAGTCATTCATTTATGACTTGTGGAAACTAACATTTTGTTTGTCTGGTCGTACATTTGAGTTTTGTGCAAGTTTTCATATTTTGGAGCTTCTAAAGTTTGAACAGCTGACTACGATTGAAGCTCAATGTAGAAAATCTTCAAATGGAATTATGATAGTTTTTTTAGCTCTGAAACATCGAGTTTGATCTAGTAAGACCTTTGGTTTGAGTCATGAGGTTTTGGGGCTGATCATTCAAGCTTCCTTGTGGATTTTAGCCTCATTCTGTGATGTGGGACCACTTCTAGAAAAGAAGACCTCGAATGGAAGTTTTGATGGTTATGTTGTGTTCCAAAGTTTGAATTAGGTTGGGTAGGTTAGTTTGTTTGTGCCCACGGGGTCCTGGATGAATCTGGAGCACCGAATCGAACATTGGAGCTTTATCTAACTTTTTGGCTTAGCTAGTGCCTATCATTTTGTTCATTGCGATCGCAACCCTTGGCCTAACTGAAAAATATAAAAATCATTTTTTCTTTATCACGGTCATACCCTATTGGGCTTGCGATAGCAATGATCAATTTTAAGCCCGTTTAAGGTTAGTCCCCTGTGATTTTCAACCTTCTCTCCCATTTGCAAAACGCAATTGTGAGAGCCCTTGACCACTGTTTTAGGCGATTTGAGTTGCAAATTTAATAGAATTGGTGTGGCTACATATTGTAGTGATTGGGAAAGTGTGGGGGACTTCATATTAATGTGATTTCTCTCCTAAATGGGCTTCTGAAGCTCTTTATGGTGATTTAATTGAGATTTTGATACGTATTTTTGTTCACTTCCTTTTAAGAATCAAATTATGTCCTATTTTAGGAAAAATTTTAGTAAGTCGATCAATACCTTTTGACAAAGTCAATTTTGGGATTCTCTGTGTGGTCATTCTCGTTTTGACTCAATTTTTATGTTCATCTTCAATTATTGTGATTTTGGTGTCTACACATCTTTATCAACATTATGATCAATATTTTGATAGAATGATGGTGATTAGAGGTGTTTAAAGTTAAGAGTGTTTCTCAGGTTATGGTTTTTAGTTGTTTTTTTAGGACAAAAAATTTCTTAGGATTGTTTTTGTTTTTTTTAGGGTTTAGGTTTCTTGGGATTTGTTAGGGCTTAGGGTTCAAATTTTACACCTTAAGGTTTAGGGTTTAGGCCTTCAGCTTTACGGTTTATGACTTAGGGTTTAGGGTGAAGTCCTGAGGTATAGGGTTGGGTATAGTCCATAAGGTTTAGGCCCTATGGTTAACCATTTCTTTAGGTTTTAGGATTTAGACTATATGGTTTAGGTAATCAATTTTAGGTTTGATGGTTAAGGGTTTAAAATTTAGCATTTTAATGGTTTTAGGGGTTTTTAAGGGGTTTCTAGGGTTTAAAAGTTAGAGTTTTTATAGTGAAGGTCTTTTTAGGGTTTAGGGTTTAGGATTCTGATTATGTAGCTTTAGGGATTTTTTAAGGTTTACTTTAGGCTGTTTTTTGGTGTATGGATTTTTAGTAGTTTTAAGGGGGTTTTTTGGGTTTAGGGTTTCTGTGGATTTTTAGCATTTCTTTGGGCATAGGGTTTAGATTTTAGGCCTTAAGATTTAGGTTTTTGGTCCTACGCTTTAGGGTTTACTATTTAGGGTTTAATGTTTTAACCCTAAGGTATAGGGTTGGTTATATATTTTCCTTAAGGTTTAGGCCCAATGGTTTAGGGTTTCATTGGAATTATGGATGTAAGACCTAAGGTTAAGGGTATAGAGTTTAGATTCTGCGATTAAGTTATTTCCTTTTCTTTAAGAGATGGAGAAGGTAATTTGTTGCTTGGTTTATCTTTTTCAGAGACCTGTAATTTGGTTTCATCTACAACAACATTGAAATTTCTCTTTGACTTCAATATTTCTCTCTGTTTTCGTGTTATTTTTCTTAACAATTAATATTTGCTTTTTCTTTGGAGCTCTATCAGCCTATGCCTATTGAGTACCACTTGTTGATACCCATGCTATACTTCTGCACCTTATAGATCATAGTACGAGTTCTCGCCTTAATTTTGATCGTGTGCATAGCAGATTCTAGGATTCAAAATTGTGGTGAGCTCCTTCTATTGAAAATCGTCGATCTTCCTGTATGTTGGCTAGGACTAGTCTCTATTCACTTTGGGAGGCAATTCAATATTTATTGAGTTTGAAAATCCTTATACTTCTATGTTTGACTAGATGCTTGATTAATAATTGATGTCAGGTTTTGAGATAGTTTTGTTGTATTTTTATTTGTTTACTCCCCTTCTCCTCCTTGTTATTGTCACTGGCCCAATTTGTGTTCTTCTGTGTGATAGCCGTTACTTCGTATTCCGGGCTGTGAATTAGGCTTACCTACTAATGGGATGTCTTGGTGCCATTATGACCTGAGAAATCGGATCATGACACAACTTGATCCAAAACTAACAAAGATCTATTTCTCATACTTTTAAAATCCTAAACGGATATGTGCAGAATTAGTATAAAATCTACCATTTATAATCCTCTCTCACACAAAACGGGTATTAGTCTAAAGAAATTAAACAGAAATATATATAACATTGTAAATTAGTCAAAAAGGTGAAATCATTAAAATAAATGTTTAAGTCAAAACCTAAACTCCTTGAAATCTTCTAATGGTTATCGATTATGGTCATCCTACCCGTGAGAAAAGTAGCGAACAAAATCTCTGAGACGAAAAACCTTGTTACAATATTCACTTATTTGATAAAATAGTGAGACTGTACATAGTACTGCCCAACTCTCTAGGATGGTTCCATAAAGGATTTGCAAAAAACTTGTCCGGTAGTCATATCATCAAAATATTTACAGGCTATTTAATACACACGAAAATTAAGGGAATGCACTAATTTTTGTGAATTAGCCTCGAAATGTCTAAAATCATTTAAAATGCAATTAAATAAGTGGAGTTTTGAGAAAGATGATACGTACGAGTCTTATCCTTACTCAATAATAAATGAATTGCAATTCCTCACTGTGATTGATGATAGCAAAGTTTCATAATTTTGTAATTAAGATCCTGTATTTGTAAACCTCAATATATCTTAAAATGGAGGTGAAGTGTGGACACTTAATTCATGATCTTATGCGCATCAATACTCATCAAGCAGCCAACATAAGCCCTAATATCAATCATTTTGAGGTTCATGTGGGTGAAATAGGAAAAGTTGGTGTGATTATTAACATGAAATATAATGAAGGTAACATACATTTATCCTCTCTATCAATTTGATTTACTTGCATCATTTTTCTATATTTAGGTGTATTTTATAGAATGGAAATTATTTTTGTGAGGAAATAATCCTCATAAAAACCTTAGCTGATGATGCTTGGACAAGAAGGAGTTGCTCGAATGATAAGGTTGTAAATTAGAGTCTCCAAGGGAGGAGGGATAAAAGTAAATTGTTTGATGGAAATTTATTTTTGTCATATGCCAAAAATATAATATAATCTAAATTATTGTTTTCCTTACCGATTTCTCATATTCCTCGAAATGTCAGCTCTTCTTTTGAGATTTTAAAGACTACTCCACTCAGTAAAGGTAGATAAACCAAATATTCAAGTGCATTAATAGATAATTTTTGGAGAAAAATGAAGAAAAGTAAAATAAATAAATAAATATGATAATTTGTAAATGCTTTTAAGTCTTTCATAAGGAATTGTGTAGTTGAACTAGGAGTAACACCTTTGTATTTACTAAATTTAAAGAATACAGATGAACAATAAAAGACTATGAAGTATGAAATTGAAGCCATCGTTAGTTACAAGAAATCGATAAAACGAATGTGATTGGTGGAGATTTGTTAGATTTCTATAGTTCCTTTACGATCATATCATCCTGTGAACAACAATGGATTACATGGACATTTGAGTATGAAAATTGTTATTTAATGCATCTTAGCTCGTTCTGGCAAATCTAATAGTTTGTTTGGTAATAATTGAATTACGTTTTGACTTTTGACACACTCTAATTAAATTGTGTACCTGAATCCTCAAGAAAGAAAATTATATGTATGCCAATAATTCCTTATTTGTAAACCTGTATATATAGACCTTATTATAATTACCATGGGTACATTAAATTTTATTGTGAAAATTATATTGGGAAAATACTAAAATATTTCATTTAACTTTGAGAAAAAACGTATTTATGTCATCCGTTAAAAGTTTAGCTAATTTGTATCATCTCATTTGAGAAAAGACTCAATTAACTGAAAAAAAATTCGCTTTTGCAAAATCATTTTTTTACATGTGATCGATTATGATTCAGTCATTAATTAAATAAGTTTTGTTTAAAAGTGAAAAGACTCAAATATACCATCAAACTTTGAGAAAAGAATCATATATGCATCCAATTAAAGTGTGGTTTATTTATGTCATTTCAATTAACAAATAATGGCATGAATTAGCCTTTTTCTCAAACGAAAATGACACAAATGATCCAAATGTTTAACGAATTATATAAATGAGTCTTTTCTCAGTGTTCGATAGAATATTTAAACTTAACTAGACTTGCACCTAATTCCAAAAATGAAATAACACGTGATATATGTATGTGGTTGAAACTGTTTCTATTCACTAGTCTTTCACAGCTAACTAAAATCTATATAAAGACTACTATTTCTTAACATTTTGTCACCAATTCATTCTCACACCTTATTACTATTTCTGAGGAAAAGAAAATATGGGTAAAAGGCAAGTTGATTGCTTCAATGGAGGTGAAGTGTGGAGGACACTTAATTCATGATCTTTTGCACACCAATACTCATCAAGCAGCCAACATAAGTCCTACTATCAACCTTTTCGAGGTTCATGAGGGTGAAATAGGAAACGTTGGTACGATTATTAACTTGAAATATAATGAAGGTAAAATACATTTATCCCCACTCTATCTCTCTCTCTCTCCCTCTCAATTTAATTTACTTGCATCAATTTTTATATTTAGCTGTATTTTGTTGTATGAAAATTAGTTTTTTGAGAAAATAATCTTCATAAATTAAAAACTTAGTGATGATGTTTGGACAAGAGGGAGTTTGTTCGGATAATAAGCATCCATCACTTCTAACCTGAAAGGTTGTGATTCGAGTCAACAAGAAGGACGGGAATTTACTTTTGACATACCAAACATAATATAATCTAATTATAGTTTTCCTTACTAATTCTCATATTCCCCAATATATCAGCTCTTTCTTTTGAGATTTTAAAGACTACTCCATTCAGTAAAGGTAGATAAATCAAATCATCAAGTGCATTAATAGATAAATTTCGGAGAAACTTAAAAAAAACATAAAGGAAATAAATATAATATATTCAATTTATTCTGTAAATGCTTCAAGTCTTTCATGAGGAATTGTGCAGTAGAACTAGGAGTAACATCTTTGTGTTTGCTAAATTTAATGAATACAGATGGACAAGAAAAGACTTGCAAGTATGAAATTGAAGCCATTGATCGTTACAAGAAATCAATAAGCCGGAAAGTGATTGATGGAGATTTGTTAGAGTTCTATAGTTCCTTTACGATCATATCATCCTGTGAACAACAATGGATAACATGAACATTTGAGTATGAAAAGAGAGTTGAAAACAACCCAGAGCCCCTTAATTTCTTGGGGTTTATTCTTAATATGACAAAGGATATTGAGGGTCACTTTCTGAAAAAATAGAAAAAATCTATTATGTTATACATGTTTATATGTCTATACACATAAACATGCGTGTGTGTTGAATAAATTGAAATATTCATAAATATTTAATATTATATTTGAAGAATATACTAAATAAATAATCAATATTGCATTTGAAGCAGTGACGGAGCTAGAATTTTATCTAAGGTGTGTCAAAATATTAAGAAATAAAATCGTGTAGAAGCCAAGGAGTGACAATATGTAATATATATACATAAAAAATAATTTCTATTCTAGCTACATAATGTAATTTTCCGACGAAGAGTTGTGGTTCGACCCTCCTTAACTATATGTGGCTCCGCCACTATTTCTTGGCATAGAAATAGTGCATCTGTTGATGGAATATTTATTTCTCAAAAGAAGTTTTTTGCAAGAAATTCTAATCAGGTTCCGCATGAGCAATGCTAATCCCGTTAGATATTGTCTTGAAGCATACAAAGGATATTGGAGAGAAAAAGGTCGATGATACTTTTTTCGAACAAATTGTGAGAAGTGTGATGTACTTGAAAACAACTAGGCCAGACATCCATATGTCGTAAGTCTCATTAGGAAATTCATGGAGAATCCAAAAGAATTGCATCTTTTGGCTGCAAATAGGATCCTTCGGTACTTAAAATGTATCATAGATTTTTGTTCTATAAAAAGGGTGATATGGCAGATTTGATTGCGTTATGTAATAGTGATTATGCTGGAGATATAGATGATCACAAGAGTACATTGGGTTATGCATTATACTAAGTTAAGTATAGTCTCATGGTCATCAAAGAAGCACCCAATCGCCACTTTGTCAACAACTGAAGCTGAATTTGTTGTTGCAATTGTATGTGTGTCACAAGCTATTTGGCTGAGAAATATCACTGAAGATGGAGTAATTGATCTTATGTTTTGCAGAAGTTAAGACCAGGTGGCTGACATATTCACTAAATCCCTCAAATATGCATCATTTGTGAAGTTTAGGGAATTACTCAAAGTTCGTACTGTTGTGGATCTGGCTTCTAAAAAATAAATCGAAAAGTCTTCAGTTTAGGGGAGGGAATATCAAGTATTTATCAACTGTTAATTGTTTGTTACATCTGTTAGTGGACTAAGCAATTACTTTCTAGCTGTATTTTTAGGTATCAGTTATTAAGTTATGTCATCAAGCTTTTAGCAAATGCTCATTTGTGTCGTTTATTACAAGTTTAGTTTATTTATGTCATTTTCGTTTGAATAAAAGTTTAGCCCATTTATGTCATTTTCATTAAAAGTTTAGCTTATTTATATTTAGAGTCTGTTTGGCTCAGCTTAAAAGCTGGTCAAACTGACTTAAAAGCTGATTTTTGACTTATTTAGCTGTTTGGCAATATTTAAAATAACTTATTTTAAGTTTAAAAAAAAACTTATTTTAAGCCAAAAGTTAAAAGCTGGGGTAGGGGTGCTTTTTTTTTAGCTTATAAGCTGTTTTAAGTTGACCACATTTTACCTTTTTGCCCTTAATATTTTTATACAATCTCCAAATTACCCACATAATCCTAACATTTCTTTCTTCCATTTTTCCCTTTTCACGTATAGATGATAGACAATTACTATTACTAATGAATGAAAATATTAAAAATCTTAAATCTTTCAAGTGATCTATTCAAATTATATATTATTAAAATGTAAAATAAGTTGCACATATAACTTAAATAAAAATTTATATTCCTCTTATAAATAATTTGTGATAATAAAGAAATATGTGAATGATAGCAAAATATAATTATTTATGGCTGTAAAATATAAAATTAATTAACTTTTATTATGTTAACAGCTTTTAAGGGTATTTCAGACATTTTGATTTAAAAAGCTGTTTATCAGCACTTATTTGCAAAACACATCAACAACTTTTTTTTTAACTTCAGCACTTTTATCCAAACACATAACTGCTTATTTTAAAAATAAGTTTCAGCACTTTCAAAAGTACTTTTTTAAAACTGCTTTTATTAAGCCCATCCAAACGGGCCCTTATTTGTTAACGGAAAGCAGTTTGGTTTTTGCAAAACCTTTTTTTTTACACATGGTCAATTACGATTCGGTCACATCATCAATTAAATTAGTTATTAAAAGTGAAAAATGCTCAAATATGCCATGAACTTTGAGAAAACGCTCATTGATGTCATCCGTTCAAAGTTTGGCTCATCTGTTTCATTTTCAGTTAACAAATAATTGCATCTATGAGCCTTTTTCAAACGAAAATGACATAGATGATTCAAATTTTTAACAGATAACATAAAAAAATCTTTTCTTAAAGTTTGATGACATCTGTAAACTTTTTCCAATGAAATTTTTAATTAAACTAACACCTCATATTGCAAAAAATGAAATAATACTTATCTTAGATCCCTAACTAAAAACACGTGATATATATGTGGTTGAAAATATTTTCTATTTGCTAGGTTTCACGGCTAATTAAACTCTACACGAAGATTACATGTTCATAACATTTTCTCACCATTCATTTTCACACCTTAGTACATTTATGAGGAGAAGAAAAAATATGGGGGTGAAAGGAAAGTTGATTGCTTCGATGGAGGTGAAGTATGGAGGACACTTGATTCATGATCTTATGCACACAAATACTCATCAAGCAGCCAACATAAACCCTACTATCAACCAATTTGGAGGTTCATGAGGGTGAAATAAGAAAAGTTGGTACGATTACTATCATGAAATATAATGAAGGTAACATACATTTACCCCCTTTCTCTCTCTCTCAATTTGATTTACTTGCATCATTTTTCTATATTTAGGTGTGTTTTGTAGGTTTTTTTTTTCTGGAGAAAATAGTCGTTCATAAAAACCTTAGCTAATGATGTTTAGCTAAGAGGGAGTTGCTCGAATGACAAACATTCATCATTTCTAACCTGAAGGTTGTGAATTCGAGTTACCAAGGGAAGAGGGATTAAAAAACATTTGATGGAAATTTACTTTTGTCATACCAAACATAATATAATCTAGGGAAAAGACTCAAATATGTCATCGAACTTTCAGAAAAAGCTCATTTATGCCATCATTTAAAGGTTTGACTCATTTATGTCATTACCGTAAAAAAAATGCTCATTCATGCCATTATTTTTTAACAATGGTTTTGCAAAACCATTTTTGAAAGGTGGCCAATCATAATTCGTCCATGTCATAAATTTTACTTAATAAAAAATCATAATTCTGAAAAAAAAAATTGAATTAATTTTTTTTGATTTTTTATTAAATAAATTGATGATGTGGCCGAATTATAATTGGTCACGTCATCAAAATTTTCAACTAAAAAAATCAAAATTCTGAATAAATATTGATTTTTCTATTTTTTTAATTAAAAAATTGATGACGTGATCGAATTATAATTGATCACATGTCAAAAATGGTTTTGTAAAACCAGTGTTAAAAAATAATGGCATGAATGAACATTTTCTTTAATGGTAATGATATAAATGAGACAAACTTTTATCTGATGGCATAAATGAGCCTTTTCTGATAGTTCAATGGCATATTTGAGCATTTTCCCTATAATCTAATTATAGTTTTCGTTACTACTCCCTCTTTGTCCCTAATTACTTATCCACATTTCTTTTCTAAGTTGTCCCTAATTACTTGTCCATTTTGACAAATCAAGAAATGACAAAAAAAGCTTTACCTATTATACCTTCAATTAATTACTTTGAAAAAGGTATAACTTCTTCAAAATTTTTAGTTTTTAATTCATCCACTTCATAATTAATAGTAGTAAATAATAAGCTTACTATGTTAATTATTATTTTCTTAATGAATGTCAATTCAAAAGTGGAGAGAGAGAGTGATTCACATATTCCCCAAAATTCCAACTCTTCTTTTGAGATTTTAAAGACTACTCCTTCAGTAAAGGTAGATAAACCAACATTCAAGTGCATAAATAGATATTTTTTTGAGACTACTCCTTCAGTAAAGGTAGATAAACCAACATTCAAGTGCATAAATAGATATTTTTTTGAGAAAAATAAAAATAAATAAAATATATACATTTCGTAATTGTTTTTTAAGTCTTTCATGAGGAATTGTGCAGTTGAACTAGGAGTAACATCTTTGTATTTGCACAAATTAATGAATACAGATGGACAAGAAAAGATGGTTAAGTATGAAATTGAAGTTATCGATGATTACAAGAAATCAATAAGCCGGAAAGTGATTGGTGGAGATTTATCACATTTATTACATGGACATTTGAGTATGAAAAGAAAATTGAAGACAACTCAGAGCCCCTTAATTTCTTGGGTTTTATTCTTACGCCTCATTTGTTTGCATTTAGTGGAGGTATGAATCTTAATCATTTAGGCTTAGCCTATTAAGTATGTCTGATTTTTAGGTCTGAAGCTGAATCATTCAGATTTAGCCCATTAAGTTCATTTGTTTTATTTTCAAAAAAGTCTTTTAATGAGTCTGAAGAGGTCTGAACGAATCAGATCTGTAGGAGACTCTTAACAACATTCAGATTCATTTAATAAGTTATCAAATAATAAATAAATTTTCATAAATTCTTTCAAGTATTTTTTATTATATTAATATTTTCTTGTATTGACGTCTGTGAAGAACACTAATTGCAATAATATTTCTGATGTATTGTTGTTTATCAAGATTTTTGGATGAAAAAAAATGTACTCCAAATCATGATTATTAAAATTTTAAAACTTTTTTTAATGAAAAATGATATATTTTGTTGAAATAAAATTTTTATAATATTTTATTAATATAATGTCAATTTCACATGCACATTCTGATACAGAAAACAAACGACATTAATAATTTAGTGTTCAGATTTAGATACCACATCTTAATATTCAAATGTATATTCAGATCAAAATACCTGAATCTTAATACAAATCTTAATATTCAGATGTGTATTCAGATTCAGACCTCTTAATCTTAATGAAAACAAATGAGGTCTATTGAGGGTCACTTTCTAAAAAAAAATCGAAAAAATATATTATTTTATTTCGGCCTACGTGGCACTAACTTGAAAAGAAAAAGTCAACCAACGTTGAATCGACAAGACAGTGCTATGTAGGCCGACAAGGGGTAGAAAATTATTAATAAAATAAATTTAGGGAGATAATAGGACCTTAGTATAATATAAGTGTGTCTATGAATTTTTGGACATAGACTGAGGGATACTTATGTATTATCCTTTTATTTATGTTGTGTGTTACACATAAACATATGTGTGGACGATGAACAAATGGAAATATTCACTAGTTCTAGCTAGCGTGTGGAATAAATAATTAATATTGTGTTTGAATAATATACTAAATAAATAATTAATATTGTGTTTGAAGAATATATTTCTAAATAATATACTAAATAAATAATTAATATTGTGTTTGAATATCTTTGTTCTGTGGATATATTTCCTACCATGAGTAACTGTTAGATAGTTTCTTGTCATTATCCAAAATAGGATCGTGATGATGCCTACCACAAGCCCCTCAGATGGCAAGTGAAAACCCTAACATCAAGCAATAAATTAAAGACATAATAAATAAATATGACCTTTAATTTGATTTTATTTGTCAACTATAATCTTTAATTTAGGGTGTGCACAAGTAAACACTTAAACTTGTACAAAAATGAATAAATAAACACTTTCATCCTACATCACACCCTACATGACAATTTTTTATCCTAACTTTGAAATTGAATTTAATTAATTATTTTTTAAGTTACCATGATTTTTCTTCATATTTGAATAAAATAGGGATTGTAAACATATAAATATTGATTGAAAATTTGCATATGTACATTTCAAATAATTAAATTATTGATGTAACTAAAGTTTTGTATAAGTGTTTAAAACAGTTTCTCTCTATAAAATAAGTCTATACTAAAAACACATTGATACTTGCCCTTTTACGTAATTTGACTCTAAGAAGTACTTTTTAAAGAAAATTATCCAAACACAAACTGATTATCAAGAGCACTTTTCAAATAAATTTATCAAACACAATTGCTCTTTTTGAAAGGCACTTTTATGAAAAGTTATTTTTGAAAAAATGCTTCTAAAAATAAGAAGTATTTAGCAGTAACATCAAACATACTTTAATTAGGGAAATATAGATAGACTTGAACATATAAATAAATTGTGTTTTGTAAAGTGATTCTCTAGAAAGGAAAATATATATGTCAGTTTTTACCCAATAATTATTTTTCACTTGTGTTTTACTATCCATTAGCTGGTAGGATAGTTGAAGGACCTAATAGGAAGCTTATGGTAAATTGTAATAATGAAGGAATCATGTTTATTGAAGCTGATGTAATGTGGAGCTTGAGAAATTAGGAGACTCTATAATTCCACAATGTCCATAAATTGAAGAGCTACTACATAATGAGCTATGAGCTAGGATCTGATGGGATCATTCGTTGTTCGTTAATGTTATTTCAGGTAATCAATCGATCGATATTATATATATAAACAATTTTCTATGAATATTTTTTCTTTGAATTTTTAACTTAACATCTTTCCAGTTTTAGAATTTAGTGTAATATAATAATAATAATATTTTATAATGACTATTTAATGTTTAATTGATTGGCTATTTTATAATATTTTTATTTAGTGTAGGGGTAAAATGGTATTTTAATTTTTATCTTTTTTTGTTTCCACTTTTAGTAATATATAATATAATATAATATACAATATAATATAATATAATATGTAATACATAATACATATGATATATGATATATGATATATGATAACTAGTATTCGTGAGTACATATTTATGGTTTATAACCTCAATACAATATATTGAGTTTTAATACCAGAAGTCTTATTAGTATATACAAATAATAACGGTTAAATAGTTTAATCCAAAGTTCATAATATCAGACAAAGTTCTGGCCTTAACTAAAAATTTATAAATTGGGGGGAGGGGGGAGGATAGCTACATTTCAAGTGTCATATCCTTAATTTATTTAAGTATTAATTATTTATACATATAGTGATAATTTTCTAGTGATTATAAGAAGACTTTGGCTGAAAATTGTAATGGGGTTAGGAACTTCTACTTTTAAGTTTATGTGTGTGAAAATTATCTTATCACACAAGACTACATATGCAAGCTTCAATATCATCCAACTAGCACCAATACAATGTGTTACATCATTGTAAATCACCCATCTTCTTGGATAATAGATCTAAGATATATACTTGAAACTTTTCCTCTTTGTAGTTCTTGTGTATAGTCTCATGTGCTATGTCGTCATTGAACTTGCGATTGGTCCCTTTTAGATTTTAAGGGTTGTCTCAATTAGAACTATATCATCCGCAAATAACATATTTCTTAACCTTTTAGATGCATAGTTCAAA
This sequence comes from Solanum pennellii, assembly GCF_001406875.1. NCBI lineage: Eukaryota > Viridiplantae > Streptophyta > Magnoliopsida > Solanales > Solanaceae > Solanum > Solanum pennellii. The sequence goes on along the minus strand of NC_028637.1, from coordinate 9,973,593 downwards.
AGAGTGATGAAGTATTTTTCTCATCTTCTTATTCAAATATGCGCAATAGATCTTGATAGTTCATCACTTTTGCTTGTGTTTATTGGATCTATTGCAATTGTTGACATTGTCATGTAATTCAGTTTTTCCAGAGGCATCGAAAGGTTCTTTGGAACAATTTCTCAGTCATCTTACCATTCTAACTAGTCTTTCTTTCATGTTTTTTTTGTTATTGCGTTGTTGCCTAAGAGAAATATCTGCATTCCTAGCTGCATTTGCAAAACAATGGGTAGATCCCTAGCTGTATTTGCAAATATGTTCTCATCTATCAATTGATAGATTGTTCACTGGAATGGGATTAACCATATTAACAATATTTTTCGAAATATCATCAAAAGTGTTAAGACGCGGAACATCCTTTGGAACAATTGCTTGATCACTTGAGTTTGTATTTTAACTACGTAGAGTTTGCTGCATTGTTATGACTTGGTGAACCAAATCACACTATCTAGTTGTTGTTGAGGATTTTTTGTTGCATTATATATCATAGCATGGAAAACTTTACTTCGCCATTTAAGTCGTCTTAGTAACAGAGAATGGAGCAGGGTTTTTTTGACAAAACAACTAGTGAAAGTACCTTAAAAGGATAACTTATAGCTTTGCGTCTAAAAAGGTTTAAAGAATGAATTGTATACTAAAAATATTTATGATTTCTTTTTAAGTTTTCGCTTTAAGCCACTGATTGTATTGAGTATGTTTAACTTATGAATCTAATATAGCAGCAACTTCTAAATTGATCTTGCTTTTAATTTAAATCGTTTACGTTTATGCCGGTTTCCATCTTTGCTTTTCACCACAACTATAGAGCAAATAATAAAGTAGTTTGACAGTTATATTCTACACCCTGAGGTCTTTGTTCCCTACTCTACAAGTTCTAAGAGTTTATGCTCAGGGCTGGCTCTATGCTAAGTACAACAAGGCCTTTGCCTTAGACCCCCAAATTTCGGGGGCCTCAAATTTTTAACAAGAATAAATTATATGTTAAAATATTTATGGAAAAAAAATTCATTATTTACGACAAAGAGTAAAAAATTTTTAAATTTATTATTTTATCCTCTTTAACGTCTTTTGTACTTTGTAAAAAATAAGGATTAATATAATGAAAAGTGTTGAACAAAGTGAATTACAAATTCTTTTTTATTTCTTTTTAAATGTTAGTTTCAAGCATTACTACAATCATATTAAAATGAGGTATCCCAAGTCATCAACTTCTTGAGTCAAATTGTACGGCTCTAACTCTTATGTTTATTATTATTTGTCAAGTTATTACTTATAGCTTTATGTTAACAATACATATAATAATTTGCCTTACTGAAATGATGTTTTTCAGTGTTGAGTCGATAAAATCTAAAACTAATAACTGAAAAAATAATATTGAATACTAACCATTTTCATCTAAATAGTATAAGAAAATAAATTTTAAATAAATACGTATATGAAATTTATTTATATTTTAGTCCGCGAATTAAAATTTTATTTTAGGCCCCCAATTACGCTGATCCGCCCCTGTATATGCTCGGCCCCTGCTTCAAGGATGGTTTTCGTTCGGAGCTCGAGTCATTCTATCCCCAAACAGAAGGGGAGAAATTGCTTCTACACACACTACAACCTAGTTGGCAGATGAACAACACGTGGAAGTCATGGCCAACTACATTGGAATGATGGATCAGTTGGGTTTACATAATGGAGAAGGTTAAGGGGGAGACCTAGAAGATTTCGGATTATTATAAGAAAAAGAAAAGTAAATTTTAGTAGGTTTTATGTACATTTCACCAGAAATAAATTGTTTGACATTATCATATATCTCAAGAATTTTAATATATAATGAATTAAAAAAAAAATCTTGATATCTAATCTTTTGTATATTTTGCATAATTTATCATAATATATGCTTTATGATATAACTAGTTAAACTAACCGCGCTTTGCGCGGTGGTAAACTACCTCTATTAACTTACTTTTATTTTGAGTTAAATTAAATAACAGATGACCATTTGAATTGACGTCTCAACAAGTGCTTCAAAATCAGTTATGGTACTAAGTTGAATTGTCAAAAGACATTTTACTTGTTTTGGTTTCGAGCAACACATTCAAAACATGTAAAGCTTTGTGATTTATAATCTTGTATAAAAAATATATTTATTTATGATGGGCCTAACTAATTTGGATTCATGAAAATGGACATTTTTACCTCAATAGAATCTGCATTATATTTGTGACCTTTATTTGATAGAATATTAGAATATTATCACACTGCCGTAAATTTTCTTTTTTGCGGGATAATATATTGACATAAACTTAAGCTTGACTTCAGATGTTAAACTAATAAATACTCTAATTTCGAGTCTCCATATCTGAATGAATTAATTCATCTCCTCCATGATAATTAAACACTCACATTTGTAAAATAGTGCTCTTGTAATGTATATTTTTATTTATTAAGTAACAAATGAATATTTTAAAATGTAGTAAAGCACAGACAATCTTACTTCTTTTCAAATACAATCGAAAATACCATTTGCTAGAAATATTTCAATTAATACTTTGACAATGCAAATATTTTTTATTTTCACTTACTAAAATAATTTATTTGCCTGAAATTTTTGTGTTATGTTCCTCTATGTTAGATCTGAGTTAATTTGGAAATAATGGCGTTACTTCACTATACAAAAGCTTGTGTGTGGTTGCAAACGTGAAAATAATTACGACAACTCTACCGGATGAAACATCTCTAATTTACAAAAGTTTGTCAATATGTTACATTCTTAGTGTAATTTGGTTTAACTGTTTTGAGAAGAGAGATATAATGAATAAGTACGACTTTATTTGAACTTGCAAGTTAAACAGGAAAAAAAAACATGAACACAAAACTAAACAATAATTAATTAGTTTTATAAAAAAAAAACTACGACATGTAAATTCACCTATTATCCAGACAGTATACCCTCACAAATTAATGATATTCGAGCATTATAACTTTATTTATAACAAATACTACGAAAGAGCACAGAGAAATTCTAACTACCCTTCATCGTGTCAACACTGGACAAAAGGAATAAAGATATTATTTTACCTTTCTTACAATTGTAGATGATAATGAAAAGTAAATAGCCAATACCTCACTCAAGGATAGTAAAATTGCAAAGCTTCATGCAATGTGGCTATGCCTTAAAATTTTAAAGGTGTAAGTGCAGTGCTTCTAATTCCTTGCATATGTCAGCTTAAATGCCAACCACTATTTCCTTTCCCTTCATTTCTTTATGTTTGTTATCTTGCTTGATTCTCTCAAATTACGACCACAACGATCCTATGATTTTCCAAGTCCCAAACTACGGCCTGCAAAATCACTTGTCAACCAAAACAATCTGCCTTCACAATTAAATGAGGTTTCAACTGTCAAAATTCAGACAGAGCAAAACTTATACAAGAGTAAGCAAACTGAGAAACTCCAAATATCCTTCTTTCACTACGTATGCATGTTTACAGACTTTGTAATGATCCTTGTTAAGTTTACCCATGATGGTTATCTTTATGACTTTGTACACCATTTACAGTAAGGTATCTTGTATGGCCGAAGGAAATGTAAAATGTATGTGATATACCTCGTCTCATCTAACAATTATGACATACATTCTCGAATACTTGTTCTAAAAGTTGAGATTCCCTCTTGGTGAAGCTGATTATTATCAACATATTATATTAGATTCGCAAGAAGAATTACAAAAAAGCATATTACAAAGGAGGGAATAAAACAATTTATCATCTCCTACACTTATGCAACAATGAGCATAGCAGAAACACCTAAAAGCTGGATAATTTGTAGCAATGCAAAAAAAAATTGAAAATAAAAATTTCATAAATTTAATCAGAGCTATAGCGAATCATGTAATGAACTCTAGTTTGCTCTTAGATTTCAAAATATCATTGTAATGTTGTGGAATAGTTGTGAGTTGCTAGGGTATATTTTAAATTGAAAATAGAGGATAGGAAAATATAAACTCCTTTGTAGATGAGTCGTAAATGTGAAAATTGATAAAACTTACATACATTTTCATCGCAACAACAATTAATTGGAGACGGATTCACTGCAACCCAAAATTCCGCTCACGAAAAAGTGATTTCTACTTACGAATAATAAAAACTACTCAATGGATGAATGGTGAAGGTCCCCGCTACCCTAAATAACAATTGTAAAGAAAAATAGATAAGGTAGTAGGTTCTTTATTGAGTAAAAAAAATAAAAATTAGATTTTGATTGTACATTCATTTTTAGCTTTTGAAAAAATATGAGATTTGACCAATAAGTAAAGGAAAAAGTCTGTGTAAATTTACATAGAGAATGAACATGGTGGAAATTTACATGAATATGGTGGAAATTTAATTGAAGAATAAGTATAAAATTACCAACGCTTCTCATGGAAATTTAATAATACTTAAAATCTGTTGGTCATTTAAACTAAAACATTGTATTATCTTACATAAAATATTTATAATGTATAGGAAAATAAAAATTATTACATCGTATCATTTAACCTTAGTAAAATAAGTATAAATTAATGACGGTAAAATACGTACAAAGATCTCTAATATAACCAATGGTTTCACTGAACCACTCATGAGGAAAGTACACAAATATATAATTGTGAAGAAGAAGAAGAAAAAAAAAGGTTCAAAATTTTCTTTGTTTTAAAATGAGAGAAACACCTCTATTTATTGAAAATAAACTGTAGTGTGAGGAATTATTTATTGTGCCTTATCGGAAAGGTTAAGACTATTTGCAAGGGTCACAACCTTTCATAAATGTCACAATCTTTTATAAAAGTCACAACTTTTCATAAAAGTCACAATTTTTCATAAGTTACAACTCTTCATTAAAGTTGCAACTATTCATAAAAGTCACAACTTTTCACAAAATTCACTTCATTTCAAGAAAGAGGATGACTATTTTTCGGTAAGTCTTCATAAAAGTCGTAACTCTTCATAAAAGTCACAACTTTTCATAAAAGTCACATCTTACCAAGAAAGGGGAAGTCTATTTTTGGAAATAAATAAATTTAAATGGAACATCTAGCTTGTGGTGGCGCCATGTTGGCAGGCCTAGGATCTCTTTTATATAAATATATGATTGTAGTGTTAAAAACTATGTGATGTGTTTATGTAACATTAAACATATTTTTTCTACTTTTTTGTAGATGAAAAATATAGAAATGATAATTTTATGGTTAGAATAACTCCTTGATAAAAAATAATTATATAAAATTTTTCGATAATCTATATTAGTGATAAATAAGTTATGGCCGTTGAAAATGTACACCACAACATAAATAATTTTTTTAGCGACAATCTCCTTGTTTGAGGTTAAACGTTTACCACTCTTCTTTATTGTTACTTTGTTACTCTAACAAAATTTATACAAGGAGAAAAATAAATTTGAAAGAACAACAAAAATAATATTGTTGACCCTTTTAGAAATTAATTCTTCATTAAACTGTTCCTCTGAAGGCCTTCTAGATGCTTCATAAATGCAACTATATGATTTTTTTCACAAATATGTATGTATAGTTGTTTCATTATGAAAGTAAAAGTACATCAAAATGTTGGATTCTAGACTCATGTTAAAGAAATATTCTTGAACAACAAAAAATTTAAAATGGGTGTAACATGGATAACTCAAATGCTCGGCAATGACTTGAGATATAAATGACAATAAATCTATGTTAATATACATATATAGTGTAGCATAAGATATTACTTTTATTTAGAGCAGGTTTCCTTTCATATTCTTCAAATTCAGCTTGTTAAAAATTGTCATAACTCAAACCATATATATATTTAGTAGAACTGAATGAGAAGAAAAAAAAAAACATTAAAAGAACGAAAGATTTGTCCAAGTGAGACCGCATATATACCAAACAAAAAATAAGCAATACAATTTTAAGGAGACAACAAAACAACGAGAAAAGACATACATTAAAGGGAGTAAACTATGAGATAGCCAATAATGATAACAAATTATTCTAACCAGAAAAGTTCTCATGTTTTACAATAACATACCTCTAAAAATTGACTAACACTTCAATCAACTTTCAATCCTTAAAGTACTCATAATATCTAGTGATAAAATTTAGTAAATAGATAACAAAAACATAAAATTAAAAAAAATAGGCATGCAAAGTTATTAATTTTAGAGGATTTTCTAAAGAATACAAAGTCTCATCCTTGTATGTGAAGAAATGACGTTGTTGATGAGGATCGTTTTAATTGTACCTTCACCAGTAGAGAAAACTTGCTTGAATACTCAATTAACGTTTGTTATTTAATATGTACAAATAAATACTTATAACAATAATGTTTCAGAAACATAAACAACAAAATTTAAAATATGTACTCAAAAATAATAATTAGTAATAAAAATATAAATATATGTAACAATATAATGAAACAAAATTGAAAAAATCAAGTTCACTGAATGCACATTGATTCCTTATGGAAACTATTTCCCCCAAGTACCCGAGATTTAAAGGAATAGATCCTCGTAGGATAGAACGATTCTATTCATGAGTTTCTTGATACAAAAAATAATGTCCGTGAGTCATTCAACAGGAGCAAAGTATACAATTATTTAATTTTCCAGATGATGATGATGATGATGATGATGGTGATGATGATGATGATGATGATGATGATGATGATGAAGAAGAAGAAGAAGAAGAAGAAGAAGAAGAAGGGGGAGGGGGAGGAGGAGGAGGAGGAGGAGGTTTTAAAATTTTCTTTGTTTTGAAATGAGAGGAAATTCTTCTATTTATAGACAACAAAAGGTAGTGTGAACAAATATTTCTTGTGTCTTATCGGAAAGGTCACAACCTTTCATAAAATCGAAACTTTTCATAAAAGTCGCAACTCTTCATAAAGTTACAACTCTTCATATAAGTCATAACTTTTCATACAAGTCACAACTTTTCATGAAAGGGGAAGACTAATTTTGGAAATAAATTAAATTAAAAGGGAATCCTGGCTTTTAGTTGCGACACATAGGTAGGGCTAGGGTTCTCTTTGGAATCCGCTCAAGGAACTACTGGTTATGGTAAATATATGATGTGTTCCCCAACCGGAGAAGTCATTTTTGAAGGAGAAACTATGCGTTTTTGGGATTTGTGTGCTCCATGGTTAGAGCCTCTAAGGGGTCCAAATGGGTTAGACTTGACTAGGTTGAAACAAGACATACAACCTTGGCAGGAACGACGTTTTGTGGAATTTATGACTCATTCTCCTTTAGATTCTTTAAATTTTGTGGGTGGTGTAGTTATCGGATCAATGCAGTCAATTATGTCTCTCCTATAAGTTGGTTAGCTACATCTCATTTTTTTCTAGGATTCTTCTTCTTTGTAGGTCATTTGTGGCACACAGGAAGGGCTTGTGCAGCTGTAGCAGAATTTGAAAAAGTAATTGATCGTGAATTTGAACATGTTCTTTCCATGACCCCTCTTATTGATATGAGGTAGGAGATCCAATGCTTGAATAAAGTACAAATTACTTTGATTCAATCAAACATCTTGGAATTAGCTTAAGTATTCCTTTTTTTCCCTTTTTTTTACTCATTTACTTTATCTAATTTATATCTAATACCATTTGGTGGAGAAAACTGCGGATTTTGTCAGGGAACGTATCACGGAAGGTGTTTCAGGCCTAAGGTGCTAGTGCCAAAAGTTCTTTTAGATGTTACTCATGACATTGCTCACCTTACTTGTGTTGATTTCCTTCGAGCTCCCGGTGTTCAGACTCCAGTCATTGTGAGATTTTCTACTGTTATTCATGAGAATGGTAGTCCTGAAAGTCTGAGGCACCACCGCGGTTTTACAAGTGGGTGTGGTCCTTGACGGGGCTGCCTAATTTGGGAAGGTTTTTAGTAATTTTGTTTTAATTGTTTGTTAAGTGGGGTTAATTTTAAATGGTATATATATATATATATAAATATATATATATATATATATATATATAT
>NC_028637.1:9940227-9964965 GCF_001406875.1 Solanum pennellii | reverse complement strand
GCTCTTAAATCACTTCTTTTACTCCTTATTTTCAAATACCCAAATAAAAATTCCAAAGTTCTTTTTTTTTATCTTTATATTTCTCTCTAATTGAAGGAAGAAGAAGAAGTGGGAGCTAGGGTTTGGATTCAAGGGGCTTTCTTCTTCAAATTTCTTGGGTAATCTTAAGCAAGGTATGGTGATCCTTTATCTAGGGTTATCTTTCACCCTTGAGTCAACTTCGAAGTAAATTTTCAAGTTTTTCAAGTTTATGAAAAATCTAGAGTTTTACTCAATCTCGTGGATTCTTTCACCAAATAGTTTTAAAAGGTTTATAATGGCATTTATGGTTATATTATTGTTAAATTGATGATTAAGATGAAATAGTCTTCGAACCCATGATTTCTCTCTATTCCTAATTTGTACCCGTATGAAGTGGGTTGGTTGATAATGAATGCATGTGAATAGAACTTGTTTAAATGGATTTCGATTATTTATAGTGAATTGTTTGTGTATTGATATTTGAGATTTATGGTGTTGAAGGAAAGTTATGAGAAATTACTTGTTGAATTAGAATCGTGAACTTTATGTTGATCCACGTGAAATGTGGAGGTATTTACTTATTATGTACATTGTGATCATCGCATTGAAGGAGTAGTATGCGGAATTGAAGTGTCATCAGGATATTGTATATTTGAATGAGAATTCAATGAAGCTAACGTGAACATCTTTTAAATATAAAATGTGTTATTATTGAAAAACTATTTCTCAATTTAAGACTTATGAATGTTGATGATCGAAAATAAGATTCTTCAATATATTTTATATCTCGAATTGGTAGGGCTTATGCATCCTTTTCTTGTATAAATGATTATATTGTTGTTTGTTGAATCCTTCGATTGGTAGGCTGGAGGCACCCTTCCACACATGCTTTTAATGAATCTTTGGATTGGTAGGCTTAAGGCACCCTTCCATTAATGATGGTAATGAACCTTGGAATTGATAGGCTTATGGAACCTTTCCATGAAGGTTAATGATGAGCCTTGAATAGGTAGGATCATGACACCCTTTCAAAAAGAGTTTATGAACTTTCCTAAATGTACCATGAATCAGTAGGCTTAAGTCATCCCTTCATGTGTTAATAAATGTACTTGGAGTCGGTAGGCCAATGGCACCCCCTCTTATATGTGAAGATGTTAAAGTAATGAACAATTCTATGGGAATGTAGGCTATGCACTTAGGTGGATTTGGTTACAAGGAAACTCCCCCAAAGTTAAGCATGAGTTTCAATGATCGTCTACCTTATCCTATAAAATATGTGCCCTCATAGGTCTAGCTAGTGGATCCACCTAAGCTATATGAAACAGTCTTCCTTATGCAAGTATACCACCTCTTTACGATGTGGGGATTTATGACACCACATTTCATGACAAGCTCTCATGGTCTATGTCGGTTAAACGCTTATTTTCATCATGTGAGATACCATTGTGCTTTCTTGATAGGTTCTACAAAGTGTAGGTAGTAGTATGGGATGCTACCTATACATTGCATGTGTAGGATTGAAAGCGGTCATAGCAGTATCTCTAAATCTTAATGACTATAGTTGTCACGACAAGGGAGCACCCCCTAGTCGTAATCGCCGTCTTCGTCCTCTTAGAGTCCTAAAACAAGCCCTTAGCATACATCATCATATTACATAGGTCAATAAAAATACGGAAGAATTAAAACTTTACATATGAAGTTTACATAGACTTCTCATTTATCAACATAATCTATTATTGTCTCCACATAACCATCTAGGACAGAAATACAAGGTTTGGGACATAACCCTTACACTATTACAATATGTTTCATGTAGAACTTACAACAAAGTCTCAAAGATAAGGAAATGAACATTGTCTTAGATATAGGCAAATAACTAGAACTAGAATACTGGGTTTCATCCTCAGACTTGAGGATTCACCAACAACTTGGGAACTATTCAAGTCTTCCTTGAAACTGGCGTTGGAACTCTTCAATGGACCAAACCTACATCATTGTAGAAATAGAGAGAATATGGGTTAGTACAAACCACATGTACTAAGTATGAAGACATATGCAATTAAAATATTTAAAAACATGCTAAAAAGTAAATTTGGTTTATAAGCATGCTAAGTTAACTTGAAAGCCTTTATGCACATTCCAAGAATATAGCCAAGTCCATAGCATAACAACAATGAGACAGTTTCATATTACATGTTCATGAGCAACTTCATAGTAAACACATAAGCAACACTTCATCAATACATTATAAGAACTTATCTATCATACCAATTCAACTCAACTAGTGCAATACCTATGTAAAGCCCTATAACCCCAAATAAGCTAAGTCAACTATCAAAGAGACCAAAAGCATTCCATTTACATCATATAGAATCATAACAAGTGTTCATAATCTCATACAAGGCAACATAGAGCACAACATGTATATCTAATAAATGTAACATCATATGAGACCAACATTATATCAAATCAACATTATGCATTTCATTCATAACATATGTATATAAAGAAACTATCCTAAGAATCCCCTCAAGGTCCACATGTGCAATGTATATGTAAAGTCACATTCCCTTACCTACACTAGTACACCTCTCAAGTCATCCTAGTTGTTATGCATCTTTTTACTTTCATTCATTCATTTTACTTTCGGGAAACTTCGCTGTAACCGAACCGACAACAGATCATGTGAGGTAAACATGGAATCCGGTGTCAACCCCTCACACCTAAAGGAGGGCATCCTACTTGCCAAGGATGGAAATATATATCATAATAGCATTCACGTGGATCCACTAGATAGTCTTCCTATGTGGACACATAGTTAAGGAACCAGGAGATTGTTTCTAGAAACCCTCTCTAATTCACATCGTAGTTTCCATCTCATTAGACCCTTTGGTATACCTACCTTCAACATTGGAACGAACAACTCTCATTGTCAAGTTCACTCGGTGCTAAGCTACATATTCCCTTTTTGAAATATCTTAGAGTTTTTCTGAACATTATATTATATCATAGGTCATAGGAGACTAACCTCTTGTATAACTGATCATAGCTCTTAGGTTATAGAATGAGAACTTCCTTTCATCAGAACCCAACATTAAGTGAGAATATTACATCATATTCATGGTAATAAGATGCATATAAGAATCGCCTTTAATCCCTCATACTAACACACCTATCATCATATCACAATTCATCATATGCATAACATGCTATCATATTAATAATATCATCATATTCCTATCATACTTCAATTGCATCAACAACATCAAGAATAGATCCACATAATTGAAGTAAAGTATTCATGATCTTGAAAGTCTTACCATCGCTTCCAAGAATCTCATGCAATAACTTTCCCTAAATTCAATGATCCTTAACCAACAATTCAATCACTATCACCATATTATAGTAAGTTAGACAAGAATACATTCAATTATATCTTCCACAATCACAACCAACCTAGATCACAAGTTAGGGTTATGGGAAGAAGAGGATTCATGGGTCTTTGTAGAGATTTAGATCAAAGCTTTACGGATTACATCAATACACACATAAATAATAAATAATAATTGAATTAAGACTACAAAATTCCATCTAGAAAGTAGACCCACGAAATTAGATGAAAACAAGGCTTTCGAAGAACATTGAAATCAAATCTTTGAAGAGCCTCTTGGGGAAAAGAGTCCCAAGAGTGAATAGCCTCTATACCTTGTTAATTATAGAAAATTGTAGAAGAAAGACTTGATCTTGAATCTTGATTGGAGCTTTAACTTGTTCCTCAATGGGGGTCTTTGGGGTAGTGAGAGAAACTAGAGAGAAGTGGGAGCTAATTGGGTTTTGGGATTTATGAGGTGTTAGGCTAGTTTAATGACTTAGAACCCTTTTAGAGTCCTAAAGTAACTAATTAATCCACCCCTTAATCATTATTTAATTAACTAATTTCCCGAACACCCCTAACTTAACTGACTTGAGTCATTGAACTGGTCCTAAACGACGAGACCCTGTCAACGGGCCGTTGTCCCAACCACAGACCGTCCTAGTCATTCGTGGTTTGGGAAAAAGGCAAGATTTTTGGAGCTTTTGGTGAAAATTCTAATTGTGAACCAAAGAGATCCATCAACGAACCGTACTCCCATTGACGACTCATCGTTCACTTCATCGATTGCACACTGTGAATTGACTACTTTTAGGGTCATATGTTAGGGTCCTCCTTGATGGCCCTTAGGGTGGTCTTTGCAGAGTTGTACCCGAACATTTCCACCCTAAAGACAATCTTATGTATATCCTAAGCCCTTTCACCAACTTTGACTTTTATCCTACTCTTTAAACATCTTGAAACACCTTAACGCACACTAGGTTACTTTCATAGTCTCCGGACGTCGTGGTCGTTTCTTGACGTTTTGATTCTAACACTTACTAATAAAGTTAATTACCTTTGTTTAGGCTTATAAACACTATTTTAAGTCATTGTTCATTGAGTGAGGCTCCAGACTAGGTCATTGGACTTTCGAGGTGTAATAATGGTATGAATGTATCCTAAATGAAGTAATTGAAGAATGTTGACTCTTAAATGTTTAATGTGATATGCATGCTATACTTGGGTTATATTATGAGTTATTTTCCCCTGTGGCATGCCACATCACTAAAAAATTGGGGTATTAACTCTTGAGGGTATTTGTAATATCATAGGATAACGGTGGGGGTATTTTTTATCCCAAATGTAATGTAGGGTATAAGTGGTCTATTTCGCAAAGTTCAGGGGCAATTTTGACCCTTTTTTTGTATAAAATTGGGATAATGCACAAGTACCCCTCAACCTATGCCCGAAATCTCTGAGACACACTTAAACTATACTAAGGTCCTATTACCCACTGAACTTATTTTAATAATAATTTTCTACCCCTTTTCGACCTACGTGACACTATCTTGTGGGACCAACGTTGGTTGACTTTTTTTTCAAATTAGTGTCATGTAGGCCAAAAAGGGGTAGAAAATTACTTATAAAATAAGTTCAGGGGGGTAATAGGACCTTAGTATAGTATAAGTGTGTCTTTGGGATTTCGGGCATAGGTTGAAGGGGTACTTGTGCATTTTCCCTAATAAATTTAAAATAGAATATCAAAACATAAATTTTTGGAACAGAGTACAATAATTATTTTTTGCACAATGAATATACGTACTATATGCGTATATGTTCAATATAACCGAAGACAATAACTTTGCAAAAACACAAACAGAGTTTAAAACATGTACTCAAAAATAAAAATTAGTATCATAAGCCTGAATTAATGAGTGTAAAAAATATACCTGGATATGTAAAAATAGAATGAAATAGAAAGGAAAAAATTGAGGTCACTGAATGCATAACGTCCCCTTAAAAAAATTATTCCCCTACAATACTAAAGGTTTTAAGAATTACATCCTCTCGGGATAAAATAATTTTATTCACCAACTTATTGATACAAAAATAATGGCGTCAGTAAGTCACTCAACAAGCGCAAAGTACACTTAATTTTGCGGAAGTAAAAGAACAAGATTAGAATTGTTGTTTCAAAATGATAGAAAATCCCTCAATTTATAGACAACAAAAGATAGTGTGAACAACTGTTTATTGTGTGTTATTAGAAAGGTTACATCTATTTGGTAAAGTTGCAATCCTTTGGAAATTTCACAACCTTTCTTAAAAGTTACAACTTTTCATAAAGTCGCAACTCTTCAATAAAGTCACAACTTTTCATAAAAGTCGTAACTCTTCGTTAAAATCACAGTTTTTCATAAAAGTCATAACTTTTGATAAAAGTCTCAATCTTTATTAAAGTCACAACTTTTCATGAAAATCACATCTTTTCATGAAACAGGAAAGCTAGTTTTGGAAATAAATAAATTTAAAGGAAATTATTGCTTGTGGTGGCGCGATGTCGGTGTTGGGTATGTAGCAAGAATTTATGGGAAATAGAGGGAAGGAGAGAAATTTGAAAAGTTGAGAACTTGAAGAGTTGGGATCTTGAAAAGTCCTCTTATGCTTTAATAAAAAAAAAGCCAATTTTCCCTCATCGGTAATGGAAAGGAAAATAGGAGAATTTAAATACATAAACACTCCTTTTAATTGTTAAAAGGGTTGGAAAGAGGGACCCCCCTCGCGCCGTCGTCGTCGTCGCTCGCTTCGGCTTCGACTTTTGCTTTGGCAAATGATCGATCGAGAGATTATTTTTTGGACAAAATTTATTTTATTTATTTATTTAATTAATTAAATAGCCAAAAAATTAGTTGATAACAGAAGTTAACCGAAATGTTTTTAACTTTTTAGTTAACCCGACTCGGATCCGCGTGCGTGACCCGTTTTGTTTTTTGTTTTATTTAAAATTCCCGCCATGACTGATCTGAAAGGTTGCAATTTTCAGGACAGTCAATACCATTTGAAAGGTTGCAAACTTGCATTAATGGTCGTGTCAATTCTGAAAGGGTTTCAACCTTTAAGAATATATTCTTCTTGCCTATAAATACCACTTAGTCTTCAGAATAAAAAAATGAAATTATCTGATCTTCCTTCTTCTTCTAAAAACATTTTTCTTCGTGTACTTTCCTGCTGTGGATTGATTCGCTGACAGTAGTGTTTTTGGTATCTACACTCTACTGATTAAGATCATTTTACCCTGGGAGGTTATATTCCATATCAAACATCGGATACTAGAGGGGAATAATTTCCTTAAGGGGACACTGTGAGTTCAGTGGACTTGATCTTCTTCCAAACTAAAAGATTGTTTCAGATTCTGGTACGTTCATTTTAAGTATTTTGTGAAATAAATTCTGTTCGTCTTGCTTACTGATTGTATAAATTTCAGTTACTTCGTGTTTGTGACCATTATTACAATCAGTAATTTCTGATTTTCATAACACAGATTGGTTAACAATCTTAAGGAAATTATTAAATATGTGTTTCTGGTGGAGACAAAAATCTTCATGATTTATACTCCTTTAAGTCTGCAATTATAGTTTATTGCTTACTAATATTGTATCAATTTTTGTTTATCAGAAATGACAAACAATGGTGTTACAGTGGCTGTTGCTTCACCAACCCGAACTCTTGTACCACAAGCAGAGAAACCGGGTAAATTCACAGGTGTGAATTTCAAAGGATGGCAGCAACGAGTATTTTTCTGGCTTACCACTCTTGGTCTGCAGAAATTTACAAGTGAAGAGACTCTAGTTCCTGCTGATGATATGCCAGACAGGGAAAAATTCATTATTATTGAAGCATGGAAACAGTCAGACTTCCTATGTAAAGGTTACAATTTGAGTGCTTTAGAGGATGACTTATATAATGTCTATAGTGAAATAACAACTTCAAAAGAGTTGAGGGATGCACTTGAGAAGAAATATAAGACAGAAGATGCATGCTTGAAAAAGTTTGTGGTCGCAAAGTTTTTAGACTATAAAATGGTAGATAGTAAAACTGTTGGATCACAAGTGCAGGAACTTCAACTTATTCTTCATGATCTGATTGTTGAAGATATGATATTAAATGAAGCTTTTCAAGTGGCTGCAATGATCGAGAAGTTGTCTCCTTCGTGGAACGATTTCAAGAATTATCTAAAGCACAAGCGTAAAGAAATGAAGCTTGAAGATCTTGTGATTCGGCTCAAGATTGAGAAAGATAACAAAAACGCCGAAAAGAAGTCGCGTAAGAGTTCAACAATCATTGGAGTCAATATTGTTATAGAAGCTCCTACCAAAGACAAAAAGAGAAAGAAGTCAAACGGGCAGAATTCAGAACAGGCCAAGAAGAAATTCAAAGGCAACTGTTACAATTGTGGCAAGACTGGTCAGAAGTCTTCTGATTGTCATGCTCCAAGAAAGGACAAAAACAAAGGCAAAGGCAAATTTCAAGCAAACATCGTGGAATAGATGGAAGATAGATATGACTTGTGTGCAATGATATCGGGGTGTAACTTAGTTGGAAATCCCAAGGAGTGGTTTCTTGACTCAGGTGCTTAAACATATTTGCTCTGCGAAAGAAGCCTTTGCAACGTACACTCCTGCTGAGTACAATGAAGATTTATTCATGGGAAACACAGCAACAACAAGGATTGCAGGAACTGGGAAAGTAATGTTGAAAATGACATCCGGCAAGGTGTTGACTTTGAACAATGTTCTGCATGTCCCTACTATTAGGAAGAATTTAGTTTCTACTGCACTACTCGTTAAGAACGGGTTTAAGTGTTTCCTAGTTAGTGATAAAGCTGTAATATGTAAGAATGAAATGTTCATAGGAAAGGGCTACCTAAATGAGGGTCTTTCAAACTAAATGTAATGGTTGTTGACAGTATTAATAAAAATTCTGCTTCTGTTTACTCATTGGAGTTAAGTGATTTATGGCATAACCATTTGGGACATGTAAATTACAAAGCCTTGCAAAAATTGGTTAATCTAGAAGTATTGCCTGATTTTAAATGCGATAAGTCGAAATGCGAAATTTGTGTGGAAAGTAAGTTTGTTAAACATTCTTACAAGTTTGTTGAAAGAAATTCTAAAACTTTAGACTTAATTCACACAGATATATGCGATATGAAGTCAACACCATCTCGTGGTGGAAAAAAGTATTTTATAACTTTTATTGATGACTGAACTCGATTTTGTTATGTATATTTGCTTAATAGTAAGGATGAAGCAATTGATGCATTTAAGCAATACAAAAATGAAGTGGAAAACCAATTGAATCTAAAGATAAAAATGATTCAGAGTGATAGAGGTGGAGAATATGAATCTCCTTTTGCCGAGATATGTTTGGAATATGGTATTATTCATCAAACTACGGCACCTTATACACCACAGTAAAATGGTTTGGCAGAACGGAAGAACAGAACATTAAAGGAAATGATGAATGCCTTAATTATCAATTCTGGTTCACCGCGAAACCTTTGGGGGGAATCCATCCTTACAGCTAAAAAAATACTCAATAGAGTACCCCATCGAAAATCACAATCAATTCCATATGAGTTGTGGAAAGGAAGAAAATCCAACTTGAAATATTTCAAAGTGTGGGGGTGTTTAGACAAGGTAGAGTTTCCTTTACCGAAGAGGGTTAAAATTGGACCCAAAACAATAGATTGTGTCTTTACTGGGTATGTTGTGAATAGTAAAGCCTGTCGATTTTTGGTTCACAAATCTGATAATCCTGAGATTCATGTTAATACAATAATTGAATCAGATAATGCAGAGTTTTTTGAAAACATTTATCCGTATAAAACTGAAAGTGAGTCAACAAGCGAAAGACCTGAACGACCACGAGAAGACTCAATGGAAAATATTCTAACTAGTGAGGAACCTAGGCGTAGTACTCGGCAACGAAAATCTGCTTCTTTAGGACCAGATTTTGTAGCACTATTGCTTGAAAATGAGCCTCAAACATTTAAAGCAGCTATGTCTTCGTCAGAGTCAACTTATTGGAAAGAAGCAGTCAACAGTGACATTGAATCAATTTTAAGCAATCACACTTGGGGATTAGCTAATCTTCCTCCAGGAAATAAACTTTTAGGATCAAAGTGGATCTTTAAAAGGAAAAATGAAACCTGATGGGACTATTGACAAATATAAGGCCAGACTGGTAGTCAAAGGGTACAGACAAAAGGAAGGTCTGGACTACTTTGACACATACTCTCCAATAACAAGGATAACATCAATTAGGATGTTAATAGCACTAGCAGCAGTGCATGATCTTAAAATCCACCAAATGGATGTAAATACAACCTTCTTAAATGGAGAGTTGGAGGAAGAAATTTACATGGAACAACCTGAAGGGTTTATAGTTCCTGGTAAAGAAAAAAAAGTGTGCAGACTTGTGAAGTCACTTTATGGACTCAAGCAAGCACCCAAACAATGGCATGCTAAATTTGACCAAATAATGTTGGCAAATCGATTCAAGATTAACGAATGTGATAAATGTGTTTACATTAAAAATGTTATGAATCATGAAGTCATTGTTTGTTTGTATGTTGATGACATGTTAATAATGAGTAAAGAAATTGACGATATAAATTCTACTAAGCGCGTGTTGTCCAGAAAGTTCGATATGAAAGACTTAGGAGTTGTTGATTTGATCTTAGGGGTCAGGATTATCAAAACTCCCCAGGGACTAGCATTATCTCAATCTCACTATATTGAAAAAGTATTGGATAAGTTCAAATACTTGAATTTCAATGTTGTCAAAACTCCAATTAATTTAAGCTGTACATTTAACAAGAATAAAGGTCAAAGTGACTCTCAATTGGAATATGCCAGAGTGTTGGGAAGTTTGATGTATATTATGAATTGCACGCGACCAGATATAGCATGTGCTATTAGTAAACCGAATCGGTACACTAGTAATCCGAATCAAACTCACTAGATGGCTATGAAACGTGTGTTGGGTTATCTAAAATATACACAACATTATGCTTTGCATTATAATAAATATCCTGTTGTAATTGAAGGATATAGTGATGCAAATTGGATCACCGGGTCAAATTATGTAAAATTCACGAGTGGTTATGTGTTCATACTTGGTGGAGAAGCAGTCTCTTGGAAATCATCCAAACAGACATGTATTGCTCGCTCCACAATGGAATCTGAATTCATTGCTTTGGATAAGGCTGGTGAAGAAGCGGAATGGCTCTGGAATTTCCTAGAGAATATTCCATTCTGGCCCAACCCTGTTGGCCCAATTTGCATACATTGTGATAGTCAAGCAGCAATAGGTAGGGCAGGGAGCGTTATGTACAACGGGAAGTCTCGTCATATACGACGGAGACATAACACCGTAAGACAACTGCTCTCTAGTGGAATTATCACAATTGACTATGTAAAGTCAATCGATAATGTGTCACATCCACTAACGAAAGGCCTAGTGAGAGAGGCAGTTGAAAGATCATCTAAGGGAATGAGTTTACGGCTTAGGACAAGTCAGCATGACGGTAACTCTATCTAGCAGACTGGAGATCTCAAGAGCTAAATTGAAGGAGAAAAACAAAGTTGTGGCTGACGGTTCGACGTTGTCAATTAACTCAATCCATTCTCATGATGAAGACAATGTTCAGGAAAAGGTTAAGACTTTAAGGCTTGTTAATGAGGTAATAAAGCTTAAAGTTTTTAATGATTTGCTAAGTTTGGTAGATTTGACCAAATAGTGTATCTACGAGATGACACGGTTAGAAATCACCTATGTGAGTGTGAAGTGGAAGATGCTTCAAAGAGAATTTTATGTCAAAAGCCTATTCTCTATACACTCATGGCTGAAACGAACACAACCGTAAGAATCATAAACAGTAAAGGGTTAATTGTGTGACATATGGTTGTCTAGGTATACACCAAAGCTCGACGGTTCAAAGATATCAATTCTACCGATTAACCGCGTACATCCGACATATGTTCACTATGGGAAGTCCAAGGGGAAACCTACTTAGCCAGATGAAATTAATCCTTGCTTGTAAAGTACACAATTGTCCGTGCATTCCTATGTTATAACCATACCCCATCAATGTGGGGGATTGTTGGGTATGTTTCAAGAATTGATGGGAAATAGAGGGAAGGAGAGGAATTTGAAAAGTTGAGAACTTAAAGAGTTGGGAACTTGAAAAGTCCTCTTATGCTTTAATGAAAAAGGCAATTGTCCCTCATCGGTAATGGAAAGGATAATAGGAGAGGTTAAATACATAAACACTCCTATTAATTGTTAAAAGAGTTTGAAAGAGGGACCTCCCTCGCGCTGTCGTCGTCGTCGCTCTCTTCGGCTTCGGCTTTGGCAAATGATCGATCGAGAGATTATTTTTTGGGCAAATTTATTTTAATTATTTAATTAATTAATTAAATGGACAAAAAAATTAGTTGATAACAGAAGTTAACTGAAATGTTTTCAACTTTTTAGTTAACCCGACCCGACTCGGATCCGCGCGCGTGACCCATTTTGTTTTTCATTCTATTTAATATTCCCGCCATGACTGTTCTGAAAAGTTGCAACTTTCAGAAAAAGTCAATACCATTTGAAAGGTTGCAGACTTTCATTAATGGTCGTGTCAATTCTGAAAGGATTTCAACCTTTCAAAATATATTCTTCTTTCCTATAAATACCACTCAGTCTTCAGAATAAAAAAAATGAAATTATCTGATCTTCCTTCTTCTTCTAAACACATTTTTCTTCGCGTACTTCCCTGGTGTAGATTGATTAGCTGACAGTAGAGTTTTTGGTATCTACACTCTACTGATTAAGATCATTTTACCCTGGGAGGTTATATTACAAATCAAACCTCGGATACTAGAGAGGAATAATTTCCTTAAGGGGACACTGTGAGTTCAGTGGACTTGATCATCTTCCAAACTAAAAGATTGTTTCAGATTCTGGTATTTTTTAGATTCTGGTACGTTTGTTTTAAGTATTTTGTGAAAAAAATTTTGTTCATCTTACTTACTGATTATATAAATTTCAGTTACTTCGTGTTTCTGTCCAATTTATTACAATCAGTAATTTCTGATTTTCATAACACAGATTGGTTAACAGTCGGCGGGTCCAGGGCTCTATTTTATATAAATATATGATATATGATATGATATATAAGGATTTACTTGGCAATATTTCCCTCTAATTTTGTGTGCGGCTGTCTACGCTTATATCAATTGACGACATTTCTCAATCCTATCTTTTTAGGTTAGTAGATTAATCTTTCTTAAGTTATCTAGGATCAAATAAAAATGTGTATATTGATTAAATCGTTGAGATCATAGATATGTGATTTGTAAAATGTTGGAACTGAAAATTTTGTTAAATCTAGAAAGAATTACACTAATGAACAGACCAAAAAAATGTATGACACCTAAATTGGGATAAATAGAGTATTGTTTAATCAAGTGTAAATATAACATTTTGATCTTATGTCAAAATGGCTCTCAAAGTTTTTGCAAAATGATGTTAGTTTGTAAAGGTCATTTTTTAAAAAATCTATAGACCATTGGATACTATAAGAACAATAATATATCCTGTGTAAATCTATAAATGAGGTATGAGGAGGATAGAGTGTACGAAGATATTACTTTTATTTTGGGAGGTAGAGACGTTATTCCGATAGTCCATTGGCTAAAAAAAAAGGAAGAAACGAAACCAAACGAAACGAAAAAGTATGATCAAGTCATAGCAAAATACTAGAGAGAGAATTACAAAGCATATATGAAAAATGACTTAACTACAACAAAATAATATGATAATTTAAAGAACAGACATCCAAGGACAAGAAACTCCTCGAGTAATAATACGACTACTAGTATGAAAAAATTAGTGAGACAATGCTCTATACCTACTTGCCTTCCAACCATATGTGTCTTTGTGTCCTCCACCACCTCCTTTCTAAAGGCATGTCCTCAGTAATATGAAAGTGCATCTTTTTTTCTCTAATCAAGTCTGGGCATTAATTATTTGACATACTTCTATCTTTTCTGCAACAATCTATAATCCATTTCTCACACATCCACACCGGAGCATTTGTGTATCGGCTCTTCGGATATCCGAACCATCTGTCTTATTTTCTCCATCTCCTCTACCGAGACCACTCTCACCTTGGCCAAGATATCTTTATTATTTCTAATATCATCACTCATATTATGGCCACACATTCAATAGAACATCTTCATCTCCACAACTTTCATGTTCTGAATGTGAGATTTCTTTACTCGACCACAACTATGGAGCAAATAATAAAGGAGTTTGACAGTGATATTTTATATCCTGAGGTATTTGTTCCCTACTCTACAAGTTCTCTAGAGTTTATGCTAGGCCCGTGCTTCAAGGATGTATTTCCTTCGGAGCTCGAGTCATTTTATCAACTAGTAGAAGGGGAGAAACTACTTCTACACACACTGCAACCTAGTTGGCAGATGAACGACACGTGGAAGTCATGGCCAACTGCAACGGAAGGATGGATCAGTTGGGTTGAAAGAATGGAGAGGGTTAAGGGGGAGACCTGGAAGATTGCGGATATATATGATACCATACAGTTATCCAAAGTCAACATACCGTGTGACCGCAATCTTTTGTACTATGCATTGTGCTTTTGGTCTACATCAAGTAATGCATTCCACTTCAATTTTTGGATAATGAGTCCAACGGTGTTCGATATTTCTGCTTTGACAGGAATCAGGCCACATGGTGAGGCAATTAGCTCAGTCCTCGACATCCAGCGTCCAAAGAGGGAGGAGAGTAAGAAAATAAACTGTGAGAAGTTCATCAAAGTGAACACACAAAGAGAGGACGTAACAGAGGAGGGATATTTGGCGTTCCTCAATATGTGGCTCTGCAAATTTGTATTTTGTGTTGGTTCTTATATGGTAGTGAAGGAGTATAATCAACAATCCATAGCTCTTGCTTCAGGCAGAAAGGTTGCTTTGACTCTTTTCATACTATCTCATCTATACCGAGGTTGTAGAAGCTTAGTTAGCCGAGGATTTGCTCTTGCAAGGGGGCCCTTCTGGATCATACATCTCTGGCTACAGTCATACTTTCCGCAGTACAGACCTTTCCCATACGATACACAAAACTGTAAGACTTTTGAGATTTCCCTGGCTCAAGGGAATTTAAAACAGAGCAGCTTCCGAGAATGTTTTGAGTTCTTCTACTCATGCTCCTCCATATCTCCAAGCCAGTTCACTCCATATTCACATGGATGGCTGCTATTGGGGTAGCATATTCCAGCAAATCAGCTAGCTCTAAACTATATCTTGTCCAGTTTCCTTATTCCTCGAGACCTCCAGTATGGTCTCGCAATAGGCAACTCGAGTGTTGGAAAAGCAGGAGTGGAATATTACTGTCCAAATCAGTTCGCGGCAGTGGCTTGACACAGACAGTTCCGCTACCCCCTCATCGGTCACTCAATGCTTCACCAGTCGAAAGGAGCGTTTTAAACTCATAAAGTAGAATTAGAGAAGTCGATTCGAAGTTTGATCAACTGAAGAGAAATTTCTCAGTTGTCGAATTTCATCCTAACCCAAAATGTACGCCATCATTTGAGTCGTGGTGGTCAACTTACATAAGGAGAACACGGAACGAATCAGATGAGCAGATCCTAGAGAGGATTATCGGCGAGAAGCAATAAAAAATAGAAGGAATAAAGGTATTGTATACGAAACTTTTTCCTTCATGTCTAATATATTTAAAGCTCCTTATAGTGCATAAAACTTTCCATGTTACATGATACTTACTCATCAATCAATATACTTTTGTTTCTTTTTCTTGTAGACTCTATTTCGTGGCAAGAAAAAGATGGCAGGCCTTCGCAAAATGCTAAGAGGGAACTGGTCCTTCCAGTAAGTTAAATCCTTGAAGTCAAAACGTTGCTTTAGAAATGCAATTTTTGTCGATTAATATTAATCTCCTCTCTTTCTTTTTTCAGGATGTCGAAATGCAATTTTTGTCGATTAATATTAATCTCCTCTTTTTCTTTTTTCAGGATGTCGAACATGCTGGTGTACCTGGCTCAAGTCACTTGACTGTTAATCATCATGAGAATTCTATCGCTGATGAAGTAATTACACATTGTTATAGAGAATATGTTTGTTTATTAGTAGAAATGACGTTATGTTTTAAATCTTTTTTCTAGAATGCTGAACCTTTATCTTCCGATGTCAAGTCACCTGCAACACAATACTCAGCAGAAGTACTTGAGAAAGCTAAAACTGAAGTTCATAAGCTACTAATGATGTCATTGAAACAAGTGCTCCTCCCAAAAAACTATTCATCTTTAGAAGCTGCTCTTCCTATATATGCTGAATCACCTGATTTATCGATTGAGAAAGCACATGATTTTGAGGAACTCAGAAGAAATCTTCCATCTCTACTAGAAAATTTTCAGGAGGCAAAGAAGCAGATGGACGAGTATTACAAAGAGAGTGCCAGGAAGGTAACGTTGGTCGATGATCTTATTAAAAAACAGGAGCTTCAGACTGAACTCAAAGACCTTCTCGTTGGAATGCATGCTTCCATCTCAAATTTGAAGGAGATCGAAGCACTAGAAATGAATTTAACAACGGAAATTTCTCACATGGAAGCTAAATTGGAAGAACTAAGAGATAAATTTCCTTCATTAAAGAAAGATGTGGCTGATTCTCTTGCGACACAAGCTGAAAAAAGTTGGGCAGACTATAAAAACAAAATATGTGTTTAGTAATCCATATGTAAATGTGTATTGTTATCTACTCAGACTTACTTTTATGGTTGGTATGATCTTTGAACATGAATTTATTACATTGGCACTGTTGAGACATCACAATTGGTTCTTTGACATCCGCAACTGCTATATTCGCTATAACAAAGACAACTTTTAGCAGCAATAAATATATATTTTAACAAAGAATGTGATATTCTTCACATATATTAGTTAACTGTCAATTGATTTAATGTAACTATATGCTTTAGTGACATTTTCCCCTGCTTCCACAAATTAATTTGATTCTTTAGATAGGTTAATGTCTAATCAAATGACTCTTTTCCCTGTGGATGACTGTTGAAGAAATCCAAATCATCTAACGCCTTGATGTCGTTTAAACTCGTAGACCGATCATGGGCAACCAATATCGAGTGGACGAACCAAACTAAAGAGCACTTCAATTTTTGCTCCTCATTTAATTTGTTACTATTTATTAATTCAACAACTTTGCACCAATGATGTTCTTGTTCCTTGTCACCTTTAAATGAAAATCCTCACCTTTTCTAAGGACTTTGTTCAGTTTTGATTCACGGGGTATGCTGAGCAATTCAGCCTGTAATCAATTTAAATTATTTTAAGTCAAAACATGAAGTCTTATCATTCGCACGAAATCGAATTTCATGCAATTTTTTGTCAATTCTCACACGTCGTAACAACATATAATGGACAATATGTCCATTGACTGTTAAATAATCGGGAATATGCATCAAATGTCCGAAGCAAATACCCTTAAATTCATTATAAAGTTTTTGTTCACCCAAAATTTTCCTAAAGTCACGATAAACTGTCATCTTTGATCTTAGAGAGGTCTTTGCTGGAAATGATCCTACCTCATCTAACCACGTCGCTAGGTCATACAACTCATCAGATATATCTCTTGCACAAATTGGCAATGATAGAGGATCATCCTCATCTCGACTATCATCTCTACTACTCATCTCGCTATCACTTTCTCCTTAACTGCTCTCAACATTATCACTAACATCAACACTACTATCCTGCTAGATGTCAATCTCCGACGTTTTTTCAGTTTCAGAATCAGGCTCGTGTTCTTTGACTACAATTTTTTTCTTTTTTACATGTTTCTAAAACTTCTTCATCCTTTCGTTTCATACTTGTAATAGCAACATGAACAGATGGTTTAGTGTTTCCATCTCTAGTTTTAGCCATACTTTCTTATCTACAAGGGAAAACATATTTATCGACCAATAGTTTATAACATAAACAGAGTAATCCTAAAATAAAACATGCAAAATAAATAGCAGATTCAAGAGTCAAAAATGAGATTGACAGAATCTCCACTAAAATCGATCAAAATTTAGTAAAAATTTCAAAATCAATAGGCAAAATAAACATAAAAATTTTTAAAAAAATAAGCAACCAAATAGGGAAAAATATTTATGTACAAATAAAAACGTCATTAGAGACAACAAACACACCAAATCCAACGAAAAACATCATCTCAAACAAGAACATAAGAAACTATCCACAAAAAGGGGCCATTAAATCATTGCACTCCCATAAAAAAAAACAAATATGGATAATAATTACCGAAGAACACCATTAGAGAAGGTTCAACTTACCAGAGATGAGGGCTTTGAAATTGGGGAACATATTGAGAAAAACATAGGACGATGAAAATATTGTATAAGTTAATGGAAGAGAAGTGTATGGGGAAGAGTATGGCTTGATTACCATGGGACAGAAGTGTATGGGGAAGATTAAAAGCCCTTGCACTTGGAGAAGAAGAAACGTCGAAACAAATATTCAGAAAAGGTGACTCAATTTTCATCAATAAATAATATTTTTAAAAATGTATTGGATTATAATAAATTTTTGTAAAGTTATATCTTTTCCCAAGTTTTAAAAATAATAAACAAGCCAATGACCCCATATTCACTAATATATCTCAAGTTTTAAAGGCCAAAGACATCCATGACCCCACCTTTTTCCTTTTGAAAAATCCCAACGTTAGAAAATAAAGCAAAAATAAATTAAGTGGGTATAGAGTAAATTAAGCTATAAAGGTGGATACAATACCAAATATTCTCCTAAAAGTAGGGGAAAGATGCTTTGGGTTTCGCCAATAAGGGTAAGGAAGTTTTTAGTGTTTAATTGCAAACTTTGAAGTATGAAATAAGCAAACAATAGTAATTCTTGTTGCAAGTCTCATTTCAAGCATAAGAAACAACAACATACTCAGCGTCATCATATAAGTGAGGTCTGAAGAGGATTGGTTGTATGTACGCAAACCTCATCCTACCTTGGGAAGTAGAGAGGTTGTTTCATTCTCGTTCAAATAAATGTATAACAAAGCAGTTCGAGAAAACAATGGAAGTAAAGAAGTTACTATAACAACAAAGCTGAAGAAACAATATATCCATCCACATTAGTTTATATCCCCAAAACGTAGTGTTATGCTACTGCATCAACATTTGGTTCTGTCGACGAAAGACGCGTGAAAATCCAACAGGACCAGGATTTGGATGCTTATCCGACTTATAGAAAACTTTAGCCTTGGTTGATGCCCGCTGAAAATGTATTATCTCAGTAAGTATTTTGACAGTTGCAGCATCTTCAACTAGACATCGCTCGATTAGAACTTTCGTCAGCTCGGGAGACTTGGCTAACAGAAGCTTAATAAGCTGTATCTCAGGGATTGTGCCATTAGTTTGCAGTAGCTTAAATTTCCTAAGGTGATTAAACGTCACATCTGAGAAGTGTTCCACTTCCAGAGATTTTAGGTCTGGTTTATTATTATCATCGCACTCCACCTAAGAACGATGTATCAAAACTTTACTTTTTCAGCTTATTGATGATTTAAGGAGCATGGAAATATACTACATCTCCAAACTATCTGGATAAAACATTGGTCACATCATAAATTTAAACAAGTGATAAATGTAAGAAGAGCAGGAAGGGCGTGTCTCGTTCAAATTAAATCAATCATCCATCTTCTCTTAGCATGAAAAGTTGCATTCTTTATAAATAAATAGAATTAAACAGATTTGCTATTCGAATTAAAATTCCAAAGAATCTCAAACATGTTAGTAGGGGTTTCTACAGAATAAGGTATGGAGGTCGAGGATCTGTCATTAGGCTAGAAGTTTAGTAGAGTCGATCGAGAATGTTGTCCCATTTGTTTGTTTTTATTCAATATAGAACTACTATATGTTGCTCGTATCTTGTTATTCTATTGTCATATTTTCTTACTACCATGATTCAAATTCATCGTCTTCGTTATCCAGTCGAGAATCTACCAAATCAACCTTTTCTACCCCAAACAAAGGTAGGGGTATCTTACCCTCCCAAGACCCTACTAGTGGAATTGCATTGGATATACTTTTATTCAATAGGTCAATTTCATTCAGAAATTAGTCCTTTTTTACGAGCTAAGGGTCTATTGGTATGGGAGGAGCTAACTTAGGCCAAGGTGATTCATATGAATCCTTCAATAAAAAATTATGCTATTTATACACGGCTAAAATTATTTTTTATGTATATACAATATATACGGAACCCTCTTTAGCTAAATCATGTATATTGTTATTCACATTTTGAACCCCTTAGCTAGTAAAAATCATGGTTCCACCTCAATCTATGAAAAATCAGCCTTTTTATCTCACACCCCCACAAAGTAAAGGTCTACTTACATTGTACCCTCCGCAGACCTCACAAGCAGATATTAGCCTCCCCCACAGCACCACCTCCAAACACACACACACACCAAATTGCAAAACCCTAATCTCCAAAAATATTAATAAGAAACAAGAAAAAAAAATACATTACTGGGAAAATAGATATTAAACTTAACAAGAACTAGATAATGGCCCTTTCACCTTTCTCTTGAAGTGTTTATTTGTTGGCATATGCTAAATTGAGCACAATATATAATGGATTTAATTATGATGAAATTAATTATCTTGTTATTGTTTTTTTTATTATTAAAATTTATAGACATTGAATAGTTGTTTATTTATAAAAATATTTTCTGACTTATTTAAAAGAAAAGGATTTGACTTTGGAGGGACCTTAAATTCATTTCTTCACTTTGAGAAATTTGATTCAACACATTTAACCTTCAATTGAAAAATGTCTTTTTGATTAACTTATATGAGAAATATGTTATATTTAGATTATTTTTAGAAGGATATGTTAGAGTTCGTGTTAGAGTTGATCTCTATGTATTGTAGTTGTAATAGGATTGTAATTTTGATTATTCAATATTATAAATACAAGTCAGGCGGGTGGGCAATCATACTCTTTTACTCGTCAATTTTTGTCTTTCATCTGGATATTGCCCTAAATAATGGAGTAGTATTAGGAGTATACTATTTCATATGAATAATAAAATAATATTCTGAAAATTCGTCTATATTATAAGTAAAGGGGATAATGCCAAATACCTCCTCAACCTATGCCCGAAATCCCAGAGACACACTTATACTATACTAAGGTCCTATTACCCTCCTGAACTTATTTTATTAATAATTTTTTCCCCCTTTTTAGCTTACGTGGCACTATCTTGTGGGCCCAACGATGGTTGACTTTTTTTTTCAAACTAGTGCCACGTAGGCTAAAAAGGGGTAGAAAATTACTTATAAAATAAGTTCAGGGGGTAATAGGACCTTAGTATAGTATAAGTGTGTCTCTGAGATTTCGGGCATAGGTTGAGGGGGTACTTGTGCATTTTTCCTAAGTAAAGAGACCATAAGTGTATCTCAAGTAATTGAAGATAAAACACAAATGATCCATGGTATTAGATAAGTACATTTTTCTGAACCTTGTATTATATTAAAAATTATTAGTTTAATACATTGAGGGTTGTGGAAACTCATAACTAAACTTGGTTCTTGACACAAGATCGTTTTTCCTTGGAGTCTTATCGCTCAATTCTATATTAGGTAAAAATAAGACTCCACTTGGCAAGTTTAAATATATGTTAATATATTTTAACTCACTAATATTTATCTAATATTTCACACGGTAAATTAAAATATCAGTTTATATATTTTTTTGATGTACATATACCTACATAACATATCAAGCGGCAAATTTAAATATCTATTGATGTATTATTTTTAACTTACTAATTCCTACATAACATTTTACATAAAAAATTTAAATATTAATCAATGTATTTTAATTTACTAATACTTAGTAACGATTAACCTCGAAAATCAATGTGTTTTGTCACATTAATTTCAATTGTTTTACTAACACGTGTGTGCTTATATACTAGGTAATTTGACCGCGCAAAAATAGTAATTGCATTGAACGTGCAAATAATCCTTTACTAATATCTATACATTAAAAATAATGGAAGATAGGTGCTTAAAAAATATTAGCAATATTCCAACATGAAGTTGACTATTTATCATTATCACATAACTCAAAAACCTCTAATGAATGAATTGATTACGAAATAATAAATCATTGGTTCTTTAATAAAAATTAAAAGAAAAATAAAGAAGAAAATAAAAATACATATACAAAGGTATTTCATAAGAAAAAGTACACAATTAAGTTGCATAGATTATACAATTGTGATATTTGTGTTAGGAAAAAATTTAAAAATTTCTTAACATATTTAAAAAGAAATTACGCTTGAACAAGAAAGCAACTTGCATAATGAATTTCTTCAATTGATAAGTGACAAACTTCATATTCATATAAAAAATAGATGCTATGTAAGCTTATATATAGTACTTTTAAGTGATAAAATTTTAGATAGAATATCAAAACATGAATTCTTGAAACTGAGTAGAATAATTAATTTTTGTACAATCAATATATCTACTATACGTATGTGTTTAATATATACAACCGGAGACAATTGTTATGCCGTAATTTATCTATCTTTAGAAAAATTACTTTTTGAAATGTTCCAAGTACAAAACAATTTTAGAAAATACTCAGAAAAGAGTCGTGACTTAATTTTTTAAAGAAATTAAGAAAACTTAATTTAAAAAGATTTTAACAGATTAAATCTTTAAAAAATTAGAGAAAATAGGTAAGAGGTTCTCATTTACGCTTCAAGAAGGTTTTTAAGGCATTTGAACCGTCCACTAACACACGATTATCGTACGACTTAGACTATCATAAAAGAGACAATAGTTTACAATATTAACTTGAAGGCATTGTTAAACATAGAACGATTTTTATTTTTAAGAAAATGAGATATTAATTGAAATATCTTAATTAAATTGCAAGTAACTAGAATTTTGGGAAAACTAGATTAATTAAAATTCATTTTTAATCATTTTATAACAATTGAACCAATTTGATTAATTAGGACACAAAAACTATTTTGAATTAATTGAAGATTAAATAAAAGTTTTTGGCTAAATATATTCAAGAGTTGATAAAATGAAAATTTTATTTATTCAAACAAACCAACATAAAAGAAATTAGTTCATATTTTGGGGAATTTAATTAAGTTAACCCAAAACAAAATAAAGGTTCGAGTTAATAAACAACAAACATGAATAATCACAATCAAATAATTTGAGAGTAAGGAAGAGAAGTTGAATTTGGGCCTTTCTTAAGCCGAATTCGCTGCTACTTATGGGATTTAACCCAAAAATCCCCTTTTTGTATACACAAACCGTAAATCAGTGTATAAAACTTGCAAATCAGTACCATTTCCTGCATATCGACCCATATGTCGATTATATACAGTCCATCTTGACGCCTCCTATCTGTATCTTCATTTTTGCGTAGTATTTGTAGCACTGAATCTGCATAGCAGTGTTTATTTAGTGTATACAAACTATTTACCGCTTTCTAGAACAACGTTTTCAATTTTCAGCCTTGTATCTTCATCCTATTGCTTTGGATGACTCGATAAAAGGTAAAGTCGGGCCTTTGGCGCAACGAGAAATGCAAGGAGAGAAGATGGGAGTTCATGGCGAACCCTACGCATGTTTCACATGCAAATAAAGAGTGATGAGATTAGCATTCGCACTAACTTATTCACAAATATAACCTCTTTAAAAAAAAAAATAATGCATGACTTTAATTTATAAGAGAGGCAAAAAAAAACCAGTAGTAAACATTAAATAGACCAACATGAACAAATGTGATAGGAGAGGGTTGAAACATAAGAAATTAGGCCAAATGAACAAGCGCTAATTTGACATTACACAAGATAACCAAAAATAAAAATCCCTTTCTTCCTAACCAACAGTGAACTCCAAATACTATAGAAAGATGCACTTTATGTTCTCATACGGCTAAGCGAAAATGGCAAAAAATCTAGGGGCATCTGTAAGGTAACTGGTCCTTCGTCGAAAGGCAATTAGGAGCAAACAGAACAACATTAATAAACAAATCTCCCTCTTAGTGTACGATAAAGTTGCAAACTCACAGATAACGAGACATCAAACAATGCTTAGCAATTCGGAAGGAAACAACAACTACCAGTGGGCATTTTATATACTCAAACTACAAAAGGTAAGTGATTTCCGACTACAAGAGGAACCAAATGAGGACGTAAACTTGATGACAAGAAGTCATTTTAGGCAGCAAAGCGAAGAAAGGAAGGAAGGGACATTCAATCTAACTTGGGGATAACGAGATTCAGTTTTAGCAGATTTATGAGTGAAGATGATAAGGGTGTACACGTGAAAAACTAACTAGCATAATAGAACATTTTAACAAGGAAAGTTTAGTACGGAAAGTTCCAGCAGCTCAGGAATGATCACTTTATTGATTCAAGTTAACTCGAATTACCCAATAACAAAGGATATATAACAAACATTATTAAGTGAAAGATTTAGTGGTGTAGCAACCAGCAGGTGAATTATGGCACTTAGTCTTAAAGGCAACTCACATGATTTTTATGCTAGTTAAAATAACAGGAAGAAGAAAACAGTCAGATTATGAAAACCAAGATCGCCTATAGAGGTGATTTAGAACTTCATCACTGAACCAAATCTCACAGCCAACCAAACGAGATTAATAGAAAGAAAAAAAAAGAATTTAGGAAGAAACCAATTCAACATCATACAGAAACACTGAGATTTCGAGCAGAACAAAAGCATACAACAACATTCGAATAATAAAACGAGCTATACAACTGATACTCAATCAATAATAGGTTAGAACGTTCTAAAATTATTCTTAATGCTTGGACACATCAAATGGTCGAGAAGCATATACTCAACACATTAAGAAACAGAAGATGAAATTTTACCTTCCGTGGGGCAGAGAACTGGGAACGATGAGCTTTGATTTGCGATTCTCACCACGAATTTTGAATATGATTATTAAGCTAAAAAGACTGAGAGTCGATCTTCTCTGAACTTAGAATTAGAAACCCAGATAAAAGTTTCAAGTGTAGAAATGACTATAGCCGTAAATCCAAATTGGAAACCGTTTGTAAGTTATTTTTTCTATATGACCTCAAACTTAATCCTTTTTCCTCTCTTCTCAATCACTGAGAGTAGAATATTATTTATAGGAAAGAAAGGAGCGCTTTAGGTGTGGGTGGGGGGGG
>NC_028637.1:9922546-9939982 GCF_001406875.1 Solanum pennellii | reverse complement strand
GTGGGGGGGGGGGGGGGAATTCTTGGATTTTTGAAAGAAGAGTTTGAATTCTCCTTTGCTCCTTTTCGAGGTCAACTGTAAGAGGTATGGGAGATTTGTATCTTTACTCTGAAAATCCTCAAAATGGGAAAAAGGGAACGGGACGAGCTGCTGTAGGCGTACTATTGCGCCGTTTGGAGCAGCTATTGATGTTAACGTGTGCTGGAGAAGAGTCGTTGGGTATGTCTGTTGTACGCTGGATTCTCGCGATTTCTGTTGAGGAAGAACACGCAAGGGTGGAGCGGTTCGCTGTACACATTTTCTGTATGTATTGTTAGCGTTAGAAAATAAAGAGTGATTGGGTTGGGCTGGGAAATTGAATTGAGTGGGCTGCTAGTAGTTGTTGATTAAACATTGGGAAAATTAGCAAACTAGTCACAATTCCTAACTTAATTAGTAAAAATATCTACATTTTAAAATAATTATTAAAAATGTCAAAATGTCAATATTTTAGAAAGTGATTTGCATTTAAATTTTATTTCTCAAAACAGTCCAACTTTGAATCAAATTCTACATTCATTACCCATTTACACTTTTTCATCAGTTTTTTAGTTTTCACCATCCCTATCATTCACTTTTCTCTTCTTTTTTTTTCTTTCATCAAAATTTCACTATTATTCTCTCTCATTGTTGAAGAAGAACTAATTATTCAAGTTCATAACAATTTGTTCAGATCTATCAATTAATCAAAAAATATCTCAATTGATAAGGGTATTTTTGAATTCATCATTTATTTTGCGAGATTTTGTTTCCAAAATTATACATTATGTTAAATTTTTTTATTGTATGTATTGAGGATTTTCCGTCATTTTTTTATGTGAATTTGTTAACATACTCATCAAGTATTTATGTATTTCAGATTTTTAGTATTTAAAATAATTTTTATCGATCTTTTTTTATTATTTGTTTTTATATTTCAAATTTAATAGAATCTACATTAGCATTCAGGTATTGAGTTGTTTCACAAAAGTATTTGAAAGTATTTTGAATGTTTTGTAGTTTGTAGTCAAATTTGTTTTTACAAAGTGATAATCTAAATACAAACCTGTATTTTGATTATTTAAAATTGTGAATGAATACTAAATCAAAGATAAACTAGTTGGTGTATATATAATGAGCAAAATAAAATACAAAACTATTTTATTGATGCAATTAGGATGAATACACATATAATGAATACATAAATAAACTGTATTTTGGCTATTTATAGTTGAGAATGAATACGAAATCAAAATATAAATACAAAACTTTATGGTATACATTAGGACGAATACGAAATCAAATCTAAATACAAATATGGTATACATTAGGACGAATACAAAATCAAATCTCAATATAAACTATTTAGTATACAAAGTGATATTAGAAATAAGCAAAATAAAATACATATTTAAGATGGATTAATACCTATACCCTGAATACATGAGTATTGTATTTTGAATATTGGAAAATTTCTTAAAAGGAGATACATAAACTTCATAACCTTAACATGATAGCCAAATAACTTCATAAAATTTCAGACATTTTTAATGATAAATTATAATTTCATAACGTCAAAATGATGCCTTAGTAGAATAAAATGTTTCAAATATGATAATGTATGGTAAATAAACATGTTTAGAAACAAAAAAAAATTAAGAAAATTGAATATTGAATTTTTAGAACAATGATAGACGTGTGTTTTAGAACATTGTGAAAGAAGAAGAAAGAGATAGAAGTTGTTGTATTTTGATAAATTGCCAATTAATTATTTATTTTTGAATTTTTGTAACTGATAAGACTTTTAAGTAATTGTTTCTTTTTAATATTTTTCTCTCCCCTTAATTTCTCCTTTCTGTTTTTAACAATTGTTTCTTTTATGACATTTTTACTTAACAGTGAAAATATTAACAATGAGTCCGATTAAATGTCAAATTATTGACATTTTGAAAATTTTCCCATTAAGCTCAGGGAAATTTGTTTTGGGCCCAATTTTCTTTTGAAAGGCTGATCCAAGATATGGGCAAGCTATGCATGAATTAGGAAAATGACTTAATAAAATTTCACACTTTGCCAAAGAAAATTAAGCAGTTAGCCAAATTGAGTTTAATTGGTGATTCAACTAAAACTAAATAAGATAAATTAATATAAATTAATTGATGAACTTCTTAATGTCAACTAAATAAAATAATTAACTTAATCATAAACTAAATAATTTGTATTATAACTATTACATAACTAAACTAATTAGCCAAATATTTCATTAAAATTAACATCTTTTTTGAGAATATTTTAGGAACAAAATATACTAATTATATACATAATTATGTAAAACATATATGTTATCTAAAAATTATAAAAAGTAGCAAAACTATTTAAAACTACTTGCAAACTATATTTATTTATTACAACTAATTATTTTAAATTGTTTGAAATTGGATAAGCTCAATGATTAATTTAAATTGTGGAGGGTAAAAATTAGGTGTCAACAACAATAACTTTGCAGAAACCTAAACAACAGAATTTAAAACATGTACTAAAAATAACGAGTAATATAAAAAACATATAAATTAATCAGTGTAAAATAATATAGCATTATATGTAAAAATAGAATGAAATAGAAAGGAAAAAATCGAGTCCATTGAATGCACAGTGTCCTCTTAAGAATATCATTCGCCTGTAATACCTGAGGTTTACAGAATTACATCCTCTCAGGATGGAGCAATTTTATTCACCAACGTATTGATACAAAAAATGATGTCAGTAAGTCACTCAACAAGAGCAAAGTACACAAATATTTAATTGTGCAGAAGAAGAAGAAGTTCAAAAGAAATTTTTTTAAAATGAGAGGAAATCCCTCTATTTATTGTCAACAAAGGGTAGTGCGGACAACTGCTTATTGTATTTTATCGAAAAGGTCACAAACCTTTGAAAAAATCACAACCTTTTGTAAAAGTCGTAACTCTTCATAAA
The DNA here is from genome assembly GCF_001406875.1 of Solanum pennellii. Lineage (NCBI taxonomy): Eukaryota > Viridiplantae > Streptophyta > Magnoliopsida > Solanales > Solanaceae > Solanum > Solanum pennellii. Next base: position 9,936,991 of record NC_028637.1, on the reverse strand, counting down.
AGTCACAATTTTTCATAGAAGTCACAACTTTTTATGAAAGGAGAAGTCCAGTTTTGAAAATAAATAAATTAAAAGGGAATCCTTATTTGTAGTGGCGCCACATAGGTGGGCTAGAGTTCTCTTTTATGTATACATATATAATATCTTTTATGTATACATATATAATATATAAGGTGTTACTTGACACTTTTTTCTCCCTAATTTTGTGTGCGGCTGTTGGTGCTTTCATCAATTGACGACATTTCTCAATCCTCTCTTGTTAGGTTGGTAGATTTTAATCATTCTTAAATTATGTGGGATCAATTAAAAATGTGTGTATTGATTAAATTGTTGAGATCTTAGATTTGCTATGTAAAATTTTGGAATTGAAAATTTTGTTAAATCTAGAAGGAATTACACTTATGAACAGATCAAAAAAGATGTAAGACACCTAAATTGGGACAAATAGATTATTGTTTAATTAAGTGTAAATATAACATTTTGATCTTATGTCCAAATGAGTTTCAAAGTTTTTGTAAAATGATGTTTTCTTTGTAAAGGTTAAGTTTTTTTAATCTATAGACCATCAGATACTATAATAATGATAATAATAATAATAATAATAGGATATCTAGTGTCATTCTACAAGTGAGGGTTGGGGATGATAGAGTGTACGAAGATGTTACTTTTATTTTGGGAGGTAGAGACGTTGTTTCGACAGACCATTGGCTCAAAGAAAAAGTAGAAATAAAACGAAACTAAAAAAGTGTGATGAAGTCGTTGCAGGATACTAGAGAGAGAATGATAAAGCGGAAAACATAACTAAAATAAAATAATATGATAACTTAAGTGCAACAAAACAACAGACATCAAAGGACAAGAAACTCCTTGTAATACCACGACTACTATTATGAAAAAATTAGTGAGACAAAGCTCCATTACCTACTCCCCTCCCAACCATATGTGTTTGTATGTCCTCCACAACCTCTTTTCTAAAGGCATGTCCTCAGTAATTTGAAATTGCATCATGTTTTTTCCAATAAAGTCTCCATAATAATTATTTGGCATACTTCTATCTTTTGTGAAACCATCTATTGTCAATTTCTCACACATCCACACTGGAGCATTTGCCTATCTGCTGTTCAGATATCCGAACCATATGCCTTATTTCCTGCATCTCCTTTACCGAGACCACTCTCACCTTGTACAAGATATCTTCATTTATAATATCATCACTCCTATTATGGCCACACATTAAACGAAACATTTTCATCTCCACAACTTTCATCTTCTAATTGTGAGATTTCTTAACTGGCCAAAACATTGACTTGTACATTCTAGTAGTTCTAACCACCATTTTAAAGAACTTGTGTTTAAGATTAGGTTGCACCATCTTTTCACAAGTCTTCATATGAAAGATTCAATCTCATCCAACTAGCACCATTACGATGTATAAAATCGTTCTCAATCTCCCCATCTTCTTGTTCTTTGGCCTAAAACCCCAATTACAATTGTGTGCTATTGCAACTAAGTTCGTAGTTAACAACTGGTAAAAATGCCCGAGCATTGATCGGGAATTAAATATTATAGAATTTATAAAATAATACTTAAAATCTATTGATCATTAAATCTAAAACTCCTTACTATCTTGCACACAAGATTATATAGTAAGAACCATTAACAATGTAAATTAACATAAAAATTATTACATGTTATCATTTATCCTAAAAAATATAAGTATAAATTAATGACTGTAGAAATACATACCAAGATCTGTAACATAACCGATGATGCATGTTAGCCACTCAACATGAGCAAGGTACATAAATATTTAATTATGTAAAAGAAGAAGACGTTTAGAATTTTCATTTTTCTAAAATGAGAGGAAAACTCTCTAATTATTGTGTGAACAAAGGGTAGTGTGGACAAATATTTATTCTGCCTTATCATAAATGTTACAACTAATTGGAAAAGTTGCAACCCTTCGGTAATGTCACAACCTTTCATAAAAGGCACAACTATTCATAAAAGTCGCAACTCTTCATTAAAGTCGCAACTTTTCATAAAAGTTGCAACTTTTCATTGAAGTTACAACTTTTCAAAAAATTCACAACTCTTTATAAAAGTCTCAACTCTTCATTAATGTCGTAACTTTTCATAAAATTCACAAGATTTCATAAATATCATAACTTTTCGCGAAAGGTGAAGGTGAGTTTTGGAAATAAATAGATTAAAAGAGAATTCTTGTTTGTGGTGTGCCACCTAGGTGTGTCTAAGGTTCTATTTTGTATAATTATATGATATGATATGATTAGAAAATGGAACTTTTTTTATTTTGATATTCTATATAAATTTTTTAACTTCGTTATGAAGTCTGGTCAAGTGGTTGAGCTACGTTATGAGTAGTGTTGAATGAAGGATAAAGTACTCCTTTACATATGTAAATGCAATTCACACTAGCTATGTATAAGTTTGGAATAATTCTTAGCACCGAGCGGATATGGTAAATGGGGTAGAGATTCTCTCGCTAGTTTAGGCTGGGTCTTCTACATATGCTCTAATGAGATGGAAAGTCTCCCGCTAGTTAGGCTGGGTTTCTAGAAGCAATCTCCCTATCACATAATTATGTGTCCGCATAGGTATTAGCTAGTGGATGCACACTTAAGCTAAATATGTTAGTTCTTCCTTAGGCAAGTAGGACACCTTTTTTCGGTGTGGGGTCATATGACACCGGATTCCATGTACCTCACATGGTCTATGTCAGTTAAGGCTATATTCCCTACAATGAACAAGAATATGAATTATGAACACGAAAGTGAGTTCTTTTCTATGGTTCCTCAAAGGGTTTACTTAGTACGAGTGGTAGTATTAGATTCCACTCATAAATGACACAAGTGGACTTTGAAAGTAGTCATGGTGCGTTCCTCTTATGTGTATGTAATATGAATATGCATTATTTTTATGTACTATGAATATTAAGTATGTGTATGTGCTATGAATATGATGTAAGCTTATGAATTATGAATATGAACATGATTATGAATGTCTCTTTACTATGTGTATGAAATATGGATGAGACTGATGTATGGTAGGTATGAGCATGGTAGTCCAAAGATGGTTCATAGCATAGGTAAGGTTATGGGGCCTTATCTACACATGGCACAAGTGCAATCTAGGGTTACTTATGTGGTTATGCTATTATGTCTTATGGAAGAAATTCTTCTGATATTGCGGTTACTCTTTCAACATCTCATCCTGCGACCCCGTCCTCCCCTTTTGCTCATAAGTAAGCTCTTCTCCACGACATATTTTGACTCTTACCTTCGTTTCTTTCATTCGCTTTCTTGTATAACTTCAAAAGAATCATTCTTTATGAATCAAGTACAATTCAAACATGAGTATACTATTAAGGAAGTTGACTTAATTTCTAATGAATGATGTACTCTTAATTAAGTTAATATAAAATGTTGACTTATGTATTTTATGTAATAGTGTATATCTTGCTTAGGTTGTATTATGAGTAATTTACTTGTCTTGACGTGATGAATATGAATGTGCCTAGTCTAAGGTGGCTTTAAGGAATACTTAGTGTGAGTAGTATTATGAGATGTTACTCATACATTGCACGATTATGACTTAAAGTTGTCCTAAGGATGGTCTTAATGTGTTTATGTGAAGTATGTAATGCTTATGTTCCTTATGAATATGTATTTTATAAATCTTGTATGTTGAATATATCCTAATATGAATATATGATTTGTATGTTGAATAGTTTTTGAAGATTATGCCTAATTGTGCTAACCCATATTTCTCCTACTTTTTACAAGTGTAGGTTTCAGCATTCAAGGGCTTGAGAAGAGTTCTCCAAGACCAAATGTATGTCCTCATAATTCGGGGGAAAAATATTTAAGTTTCTTGTATTTAATTTGTAATAGGTTATGTCTAGTTTTGTTTAAATCTTTCGATTGTGAAGGGACATGACCCTATTCCATTTCTTGGTTAGATGTCCACGTGAGATGTAGGTTTTCCCTATGATTTTAAATGTTGTGTTCTTGTTGTGAAGGGTTTTTAAATGAAAAGTTTTAGTTCCTTGTCTTTTTTCTTTATGATCAAATGTTAGAATGCCATAAGGCTTGTATAAGACCTCTTCGAGGTCGAGTACGCCATGTTATGACTAGGGGTGCTCTTGGGTCATGATACTCTGATATAGTTGAGCTCCTACTCACCGTTTGTTGCTTCTTTAATTTCTATGAAATAAGAGAATCTCCAAGTTTTAAGATCTAATATGTGACTGATCTTTGTCTATTAGGACATGAAGTCCTCCGAGTCACAATATCCAGTGATTTCTATAATACCTATCCATATTTGTTCAGTATGCAAACTCCTAATACATTTTTTAACATATCTCACAACCCTTAGTGCATCCTCCTGTGTGAAACATTAGGGTGTTGCATGGATTAGCTCAGAATTTGTACACTAAAGCAAGTGTCAGGTCTTGTGATTGTTAAGTACATTAGTTTTCCAATCAATCTTTGGTATGATTTAATATCAACTGACTCTGAATCATCGGAGCAACCAATGTGTTGATCAAATTCTACACTGGTCAATTTGTGGTTAAATTCCAAAGAGTGCTTACAATATTTGCTCTACTCAATCTAATTTCTAAAATAAGTCGTAAAGCATACTTCCTTTGATTCAACAATATCCCCTCTTTTGAGTTCAAAACTACAGCAACCTGAAAAATACACGAGACTTCCCAAGTCTTTCATTTTGAAATATTGGTGTAGTGCGTCTTTTGTTTCTTGAATCATCTTGGAACTATTCGTAGTCATTAAGAGGTTATCAACATACACTAAAATCACAATCATGTCAGTTTCCTCCTTTCTAATGAATAAAGAGTAATCATGATCACTTTGAGAGTAACCTTCCACCAATAATGTCTAGTGAACTTGATATTCTACTGTTTAGGTGCTTGATTGAGACCATAGAGTTACTTCCTCAGCTTGCAAGAGAAATTTCCATATAGATGTCTTAAACCAAATCACCTTGCAAGAAGGAACTTTTAACATCCATTTCAGATAGATCCTAACCATGGGAAGCGGTGAGACTCAAAACAATTCTAATGGTAACCATTTCAGCAATTGAAGAGAGTGTCATGATAATCAAGTCCTTCTCATTGACTGTACCTTTTGAAGCTAGTAAGGCCTTGTATCTATCCACATCACCATTGTACTTATACTTGATCTTGTATACCCATTTGTAACTAATTTTTTTCTCACCTGGTGGCAAGTCAACAATTGTACAAATATTGTTATCCTTTAAATCCTGGATTTCTTGTTGCATGGTATCAATCCACAACTTGTCTTTAGATGATTCATAGAGGATTGGAACTCCACAGTCCTGGTAGTCTTTCTTGAACCAGTGGTGTGAATAGCATTATAAAGAGGTACTGGTATTGTTTGTATTGATTCTATTGGATCATGTGTAGAAGGGTCATCTTGTAAGGCTTCTAATTCATTAATGTCATGCATAGGTGACTCAAAACATCAGTTGCTTGGCTTTGCAGTTCTTGTGTCTACAGGTTAAGATGAGGAATTTGTTGGGAGATCTTGTCTAGATCATCAGTGGCATCATCTGTATTATTTAGAAAAGGGGAAAAAGGATATGAACCTTCATCATGAGACTGCATCCCTGCTGAAAAACACAGCCTTCACATCAAGATCATACAACTTATAGCATTTTTGTGTGGAAGAAAAACCAATAAGACAACTCTCTTTGCTCTAGATTCAAACATTTCATAAATGTACTATCTGGAACATTTTATAAGTCTCAATTACTTTGCCAATGGACAAATCATACACTCTTCTTGGACTACCTTATCAACTTTATTCTGCAAAATATGAAGATGCTACATTACTTTCAAGGAAGGATGCCCTAAACTTTGTTCTCCTAAGCAGTTGTTTTTTAGCACTACTCCTACTAAGTATAAAGAATTCATGCCTTAGGATAAATAGGCCTTCTTACTAAGTAGAGAGAGACTGCATTACACATAAATCAGGATAAAATGACACCATGCATGGAGACTGAAAATTAGTTGAACCTGAAGTCTACATGGATTTTTCAACCTGCAATTACCCAAAATTAAACATTTCCAAAATGTTCTACATGGATTTTATTTGAGTTGGTAACTGCACCTTATTACAAATGGACTATGATAATTTTCTACAACCACTTAGAGTATTTTCATAGTATATAATATGATTTGTGATTGTTGAATCGACAATCTACTTTATGGCATTACAACTAACACTATCAGGTAAAGGATTCATACCAGCTGCAAAATTAGTCTTACATGTTACTAATGGTGAAGAAAACTCTATCATCTTGATCAATTACATTGTGAAGTAACCTCCTAGGAAATAGATTTGGGATAATAATCTAGATCTAGATGATTCTAGAGAAGTAGAGTTATTTTCATAAGCCTCAATCATATATATATCTTTCTCTAACTATTAAAGTCTGTGGGAAATTAAATCCTACAATTATATATAAAGTATCATTTGTGCGAACTTTATACCCACATTGATCACATCCTAATTCCTCTATTTTTCTGTCCTAGATTCCCTTGTCTCTCTTCCTGAATTTGCATTGCATAGGCTTGCTTTATACAGGGAATCGAACGGCTAAGTAAGATAGAACTCCTCACATGTGCACAACTTTCATTCAACCATGCCAAAAACTGCAATAGTCATTATCGTTTAACATATTCAACATATGAGTTTGACTCATCACAATCACATGATGGAGAAGGTACCATTACATCCATCTCAGTCCATAAATCTCTCATCCATGAGTTATAAGACGTCACATTATATGTTCCTAGAGTCACATACAAAATGCTTGTCATTACTTCTGGTGCTACATAAATAATTAAATCACACCACTTCCATGAGCAGTTGGATCTCCTTTATTGAGCGTTTAGCACACGTGTAATCAACAAATTCCAATTTGTTTTTTACTAGAAGTGTAAATCGCATGGATCTTCTTCAAACACCATAGTTCTCTGGCCTTGTGAGATCCATAGGAATCAAGGTNTCATTATATGTATCTGCGGGTTTAGGTATTTTATTTCCTTCACTATCAGTGGTGGTAGGAATTAGTGGTCCCTTGGTAATTCTTACCCATAATTCGTAGTCTTCAGCTTGAATGAAGTCTTCCATCCTTGCCTTCCACCACGAGTAGTATTGTCCATTAAATAGTGGAGGTCTGTTGATGTGTTGCCCCTTACCGTGTCCGAGTGGAGGTGCAGAACTCATGTTGATCTTATCTTGAGTTGTTAGACTCTCTAAAGATAACCTTGCTCTGATACCACTTGTTGGAATTCTACCCTCCTGAATCCTTCAAAGGAACACGTATTTACTACTTGTTTGTGTTTAACAGTAATTAATTTGAACAGCACTTTGTATTAATTGTAAATTTCAAGTAATACAAAGATTACAACTCTTTAGCTCTTAAGGAATTATAAACTCTAACTCCTTCTAAACAAGACAAAAACTACTCCCTAGTTTTCTATCTTTTCAATGCTTTTCAAGTACTATACCTTGTCAAGCAAATCTACTACCTAGATTGTAAACAAAACTCTTGAATACAATCGTACAACTTTAACACTCAACTCGCAGCACTCAAAAGATTTTAACAAAACTCTCTCAACCCTCTTGATCGTGTTTTGAAGTTCTCTCTTTGTAGGTGCGCAAGTTTTTCTGATCAAAATAGCTCTCTATTTATAAACCAGAAATTCAGCCAATCCTTGTACAAATCAACTTGTATTTGTCTTCTACAAATCCTTGTTGACTTCTACTAACTCTTTTTCTCGAAACCTTATTGTACTCAAATTTGTTTTTAATAGTTTTCCTTAACCAAGTAAACTACTATAAACAAAGACGTACATATAAGTTTCCATATATAACACATATGCCGCCACTTGCATACCTGCTGCAATACCTGCAATATTTCACTGGAACATGTTGCACTACCTGTTCAATTCACTTTTGCCATATTCAAAATCTCAAGATTTAACAAATTCCCCCTTTTTGACTATGGCAAATAATCAGCTTGCATTTTGAATAGGTACACAATACATCAATAAACACAGAGCACATATAGAGCATTTTTATATCATCGATATACAAATCAATAAACACAGAGCACATATAGAGCACTTTTATATCATCGATATACAAGTCTGCAGGTTGCTTCCCCCTTTTGCCATTAGCCAAAAAAAACATTGAAAACCAAGGTACATATGCATACTAGAATAGAGCATTAGACAAATTCATTAGTGACATCAAGAGTTAGACATCAAACCCAAAATTCATACAAAAATAGTAATGTCTACTTCAGTCTTTAACTAGTCAAGAACAAAAATTTTAAGATAATGCATATATGAGGATTTTGATTAAACAGAGGGTGCGATAGAGGTGGAAGAGTTTGAAGATCCCTTGGTTAGCAACCCCATGATACTTTGTAGATGCCCAGAGTTCACTTCTCTTTCTTGATGTAACGCAGCCTGAGTCTGAGTTAGTTCTTCCTTAATCCTGCAGTTTTCAGCAATTAATTCCTCACGTTCCAATTTATGAGCCATCTGAACCTGTTCCATCTCTACTGAATGAGCCCTTTTTAGTGCTTCCATCTCCTTTTCTACAGCAGTAAGAGAAGCCCTCAACCGTTGAGTTTTCACATCAACCCTTTTAGGCGTACCAGGCATGTTCATGTAGTCCACCTTCCCCATGACATCAGAAATGGTTTGAATCTGCCACTTCTTTACAGGCACACCAAAATGTTCAAATACTTGTCCTAACCAAAATCCATAAGCCAAACCCCTTTGCTTTTTATCAACCTTGGACAAACTATGTATGTGACTCATGATTAGGATCGGCAAGTTTATTTGAGTCCTAGACAATAGTAAGTCCATAAGTGTGAGATCCAAGTAACATGCTTCAGTCCTTTTTTGCTTTCTTGGAAGAAGAATTTTGTGAACTACATTAAACAGCATCTGATGTAAAGGTAACATACATCCCTTGTCAACACTAGAATATTCTGAAAGAGTAGGATCATTTGAGAATCGCCTACATATGTCAAGTTGAGAGGTATTACCCTCTAAAGGAGGCCAATCTTTCTTGACATAGTGACCCCATCCCCTATTAGGTATCCTTAGTATTGAAGACAGAGACTCAGCAGTAAGAGTAAAAGTAATACCACAGACTGTACTAGTAATTGACGATGCAGTTCCTGTTGCATTGATATAAAATTCTCTGGTTTCTACTTTACCCATCTTACGCCTAAAGGATCCTTGGAGCATCAGTTCTGTCCATCCTTGATCTTGTAAAATAATTACTAACTCATCCATCTCACCACCCCCAAAACCAGAGATTACTCTCCCCCTAATCACACTTCTCTTCTTAAAAGCTAAGACTCTCGCAGAGGTACCACTATCATCTGAATCATGATATTTTGATTTGGATGAAATTTTTTTCTTTTTCTGACTATTCACTGTATCTGTGACAAAGGTTAAGGATGATGGAGACTTACGTTTTCTTGTGCGAATTTTCTTAGCAGACTGAGCCAAAATTTCTGCATCCCTAGTACGTTGTACAAATCTAGTTACTCGTACTGGTTCCTTTGCTGGTAGAAAAGAGGTAGAATTTTCTTGAATTTCCGGGAGAGACGTAGCAGGAGGCTTACAAGAAGACGAACTTCGTTTGGAACGAGTTCGGATTTGGGAAAGCATTTCAAATAAGGTGACATTTTCATCATCGGAGCAGTTTTCCCAGTTCTGTGACAAAGACATGTGTTCCCCCTCACTTAGTGCACTCGTATTTCCTTTCTCCAACCCTTGACCTCTCTCTTCCCCCTGAACTGATGCATCTTCCATAAGAGAACATCGGGTTATGCCGTTCAAATCAATGTAAAGAACCGCGGGTAAGGCATGTAGGCTTTCTTGAGTATCAAAGGGAATTATTGCTAGTGAGATATTTGAAGAAAAAGCCATTTTTCTCATCAAAGTGTAGCTTTGTGGATTGTTAAAGTTTGAGAGAAAATGGGAACAATTCGGAGAAGAAGGAGAGATAGGAATGACTGTTGAGAGAAAATTATAGGGAAGTGTAAGGGTTTTTCTGAGAATTGGAACAGGTATGATTTAAAAGGTTCTGTGCAGATTTTGATTTGGCGGTTTTAATTTATGATGGGTTTTTTTTTTCAATTAATTAAGGAACGGAACCCAATGCATTTGTCTTATAATTTTAGTCTATCTTAGTTAAGAAGAGTAGACATACCTTTTAAGCATGCAAAGATGATTTTGAGAGTCCAATTCCTTCAGCTTCTATTTGCTTAGTTTATCTTCATCATTCCTAGCTCCAACCTGTTCCTTTCAAAGTGTTCCCTTGCTAATGCCTTTGTAAAAATGTCCGCGATTTGTTCTTCCGTAGTACAAAAGTTCATAGAGATTAAACCCTTTTCCACATTATCTCTAAGAAAGTGATGACGAATGTCAATGTGTTTAGTTCTCTTATGTTGTACCGGATTTTTTGCAATGTTGATTGCACTAGTATTATCGCAGAAAATTGGAACCTGTTCAATTTTGAGACCGAAATCACTAAGTTGTTGCTTAATCCACAGAAGTTGGGCGCAACATGACGCAGCTGCTACGTACTCAGCCTCAGCAGTGGATAGTGCAACTGAGTTTTGTTTCTTTGATCCCCATGAGATGAGACACGATCCTAGAAAGTGAGCCATTCCTGTAGTGCTTTTTCTATCACCCAAGTATCCAGCATAGTCAGCATCCGCATACCCAACTAAATCAAAGTTGCTTCCTTTTGGGTACCATAGTCCTAAATCAGAGGTTCCTTTTAGATATCTGAAGATTCTCTTGACTGCTTGAATATGTGATTCTTTAGGATTAGTTTGAAAGCGAGCACATAATCCTACACTAAACACAATATCAGGTCGACTAGCAGTAAGATACAAGAGTGAGCCAATCATGCCTCTATACAGTTTTTGTTCAACATCAGAACCTGTTCCTTCAAGGTCCAACTTAGTGGCAGGGGCTATAGGAGTATCAATTGGTTTGGCTTCGTCCATTTTAAACCTCTTAAGCAATTCTTTGACATATTTTTGCTGATGAATCCATGTACCTCCAGGTGTTTGTTTTATTTGAAGCCCAAGGAAGTAGTTTAATTCACCCATCATACTCATTTCAAACTCATTGCTCATAAGATTTGCAAATTCTTGTGTGAGACTCTTATTTGTAGCTCCAAATATGATATCATCAACATAGATTTGCACGATCAGGAGACCCTTTTCTTTATTCTTGAAGAAGAGTGTATTGTCAATTTTACCTCTTGAATATCCATGACTTAAAAGGAATTTTGACAATCTATCATACCATGCCCTTGGAGCTTGTTTTAACCCGTAGAGAGCTTTGTCAAGCTTATAGACATGATCAGGGAAGTCATTATTCTCGAAGCCAGGGGGTTGTTTAACAAAAACTTCTTCTTGTAATAGCCCATTCAAAAAAGCACTTTTGACATCCATCTGATACAATGTGAACTCCATGTGAGATGCGAAAGCTATAAGCAATCTGATTGCTTCTATTCTTGCCACGGGTGCAAAAGTTTCATCATAATCTATCCCTTCTTCTTGATTATATCCCTGAACAACCAACCTAGCTTTGTTTCTGATTATGGTACCATGTTCATCTAACTTGTTCCTAAACACCCATTTTGTTCCAATTATAGTTCTGTTTGAGGGCTTAGGTACTAGATGCCATACTTTACTTCTTTCAAATTGATGTAATTCTTCTTCCATGGCTATAATCCAATCTGCATCTTGAAGAGCTTCACTTATTTTCTTTGGTTCTACCATGGATAGGAATGCACTATGCGCGTAGTGATTCTTCATTCTTGATCGAGTGGTAATTCCTGAAGAAAGATCAGTGAGCAGATTTTCCAATGGGTGTGATCCTTGGTATTTGTACTCTTTTAGGATAGGAGTTGATCTTTCTTGTTCTTCATTATCATCTGACTGATTTTCATCTGTATCAACTCTTTCATCAGAATTCACTTGAGTTTCAGTTTCTTCTCTGTTTGTTGTGTCAGAGGAACCAGTTTCTTGGACCTGTTCCTGTTCAGAGACAGCATGTTCTTCAGCTGATGTGTTACTGAACAACACATCTTCTTTTGACATAGTGCTGCTTTCATCGAAGATAACATGAACACTCTCTTCGACACACATAGTTCTTTTGTTGAGTACCCTATAGGCTTTACTATGTGTGGAATATCCAAGAAAAATTCCATTGTCACTTCTAGCATCGAATTTCCCAAGCAGATTTTTTCCATTGTTATGAATGAAGCACTTGCATCCAAACACTCTAAGATGAGAGATGTTGGGCTTTCTCTCTTTCAATAATTCATATGGAGTTTTTTCTAACAAGGGTCTGGTCATGCAACGATTTATGGTGTAGCAAGCAGTGTTTATTGCTTCTGCCCAGAATTGGTTTGCAATTTTGCTTGCAATCATCATAGTTCTAGCCATTTCTTGAAGAGTTCTGTTCTTTCTCTCCACCACACCGTTTTGCTGAGGTGTTCTAGGGGCAGAGAAGTTATGATCAACCCCATGATGGTCACAATATTGTGCAAACTTTGAATTTTCAAATTCAGTTCCATGATCTGATCTGATTGCCTTTAGTTGTTTCCCATATTTTCTTTGAATTTTTCTCATTAGTGAACAGAAAGCTTCAAATGCATCATCTTTTGCTGCAAGGAATAGTGTCCAGGTGTACCTAGTGTAATCATCTACTAAGACAAACACATATCTTTTTCCCCCTCTACTTTGAACCCTCATTGGCCCACATAAATCCATGTGAATTAGTTCTAAGGAACAAGTTGAGCTTACCATCTGTTTGGACTTAAATGATGACTTTATCTGTTTTCCTAGAGTACATGCTTCACAAACCTTATCCTCCTTGAATTTATTTTTAGGCAGTCCTATAACTAAATCCTTGGTGATAAGTTTGTTTAATTGAACTTGGCTAGCATGACCCAACCGTTTATGCCATAACAAGGGATCTTTTTCCAACACGCTTAAACACACTAGATTTGTGTCAGAGATAGTTGAGGTGTCTACAGTGTAGACATGTTTATCTCTTTTTCCTGTTAACACTAATTTTTGTGTGTTTAGATTGATTACTTCAACACCAGTGGATCGAAAGATTACCTTGTTACCTTTATCACACAACTGAGATATGCTGAGTAAATTGTGTCTAAGTCCTTCCACATAGTATACTTTATCAATTGAATGTTCATCAGTTCTTCCAATCTTCCCACAACCTTTGATTTGACCCTTTTTTCCACCACCAAAAGCAACCATACCTCCTTTTCCTTCTTCTAGTGAGAGAAACAATGTCTTATTCCCTGTCATGTGTCTTGAGCAAGCACTGTCCATGTACCACTGCTGCTTGCTTTCTCTCACTTCTTCCTGAAAAATTAGAGGTTGGATTTAGGAACCCAGATTAGCTTGGGTTCTTTGTTTTGATCAAAAGGGTGAATCAGATTTCTACGAGCCCAGTTGGGCAGACTGTTTTTTCTGGGTATGTACCTGTTCCTCTGAACAGTTCTATAGGTTTTTGTTGGGTTGTCTTCTTCAGTGGCAATTTTGTATTTGGGACAATATTGTTTAGAATGACCAGAGTTACCACAAACAATACAAAACGTAGGATTTCCTTTTATGGGCTGTTCATATCCTATTCCGGTTTTGATGTTCCTATTGTTGTTCCCTAGATGAGTTACTATCATAGAGGATTTTGTCCATTTGTTTGCTCTTTCCAGATCACTTCTTACTCTAGTCAATTCAAGATTTATCCTTTTACAGTTTTCTTTTTCTAGCTTTAAAGTGTTTTTGAGTTTGTCAACCTCAAGCTTTTGGTCAGGCAGCTCACCCTCTTTTCCTTTGCCAAGAACTTTTAATTTTGAATTCTTAGTTCTTAGTTCCAGATTTTGGGTTTCAAGTTGCTTGATTTTATCTTGTAGGTCGAGTTTGTTCTTATTGAGATCAATATGCTCAAACTTTAAGCTAGATAGGGAAGCAAGTAGTTGGCTCTTGGTGTTCACAAGTTCTTGAATTGTGTCTATGGATGTAAGCAATAGGAGTGAAAGCTTTTTCTTTGAGAACTTTGCTAGCTTATCTTTTAGATTGAGAAAGTTTACCTCAGTTTCTTCAGAATCTGATTCAAGTTCAGCGTCTGATTCTTCTATCGCCATCAAGGCAAGGTCTTCAACATCTTCATACATGTCCGAAGAACCTGTTCCCCAGGCTGCATACATTGCTTGTTCCTTTTCTTTGGTTTTCTTTTTGTTGAGGAGTTCCTTCCTTTCTTTTTCAGCTTTTTCCTTTTTCCATTCTAATTCCCACATT
>NC_028637.1:9919270-9922180 GCF_001406875.1 Solanum pennellii | reverse complement strand
TGTTGGAATTCTACCCTCCTGAATCCTTCAAAGGAACACGTATTTACTACTTGTTTGTGTTTAACAGTAATTAATTTGAACAGCACTTTGTATTAATTGTAAATTTCAAGTAATACAAAGATTACAACTCTTTAGCTCTTAAGGAATTATAAACTCTAACTCCTTCTAAACAAGACAAAAACTACTCCCTAGTTTTCTATCTTTTCAATGCTTTTCAAGTACTATACCTTGTCAAGCAAATCTACTACCTAGATTGTAAACAAAACTCTTGAATACAATCGTACAACTTTAACACTCAACTCGCAGCACTCAAAAGATTTTAACAAAACTCTCTCAACCCTCTTGATCGTGTTTTGAAGTTCTCTCTTTGTAGGTGCGCAAGTTTTTCTGATCAAAATAGCTCTCTATTTATAAACCAGAAATTCAGCCAATCCTTGTACAAATCAACTTGTATTTGTCTTCTACAAATCCTTGTTGACTTCTACTAACTCTTTTTCTCGAAACCTTATTGTACTCAAATTTATTTTTAATAGTTTTCCTTAACCAAGTAAACTACTATAAACAAAGACGTACATATAAGTTTCCATATATAACACATATGCCGCCACTTGCATACCTGCTGCAATACCTGCTGCAATATTTCACTGGAACATGTTGCACTACCTGTTCAATTCACTTTTGCCATATTCAAAATCTCAAGATTTAACACAAGGAAACACCAGGAGTATCTTAGGTTTGAAGACGAGAGGATGATTATGATTTGTTTGCGGATTATGTTCTTGATTTGAACCCTATGGTTCCACCACTGTTGTAGATACAATGATCGGTGATTTACAGCTTCAAATAATCTTCGATCTAGGTTCTGATACCATAAAGAATTTGTGAAATCTACTAGAAAAACAAAATGAAAACAAAGTTCTATTGAAGCATCTTGTGTTCATTACATTGTGATCTAAAAATGGAATGAATCTCACATTATTTCCTTACTTAATTTAAATAGCTATACTTGTATACATAGAAGATTATAGTTATTGTAACTAACTATTATAGTAACCACGTGACTGCTAAGCTAATATGTAACTACCTAACAAACTCTAATTAACTTTTAAGCAACCCAATAGCAATGCAACAACTCTTTAATCTCTAACTAGCTTTAAAAAAAAGTCAACCAGCGTTGGGCCTACAAGATAGTGCTACTTAGGCCAAAAAGGGGTAGAAAATTATTAATAAAATAAGTTCAGGGGATATAGGACCTTAGTAGTGTGCTTGAGATTTCAGACATAGGTTGAAGGGGTACTTGTGCATTGTCTCAATTTTAAATTTTATAATTTACATTAATAAATAGTAAGTTCACTTGGTTTGAAATTCAATAAGATTGATCAATTAATTAAAAATAGGTAGGGCAAAAACTACGTGGTAAAACCCACAACTTCCACAAATAATGAAAGAAACTCGATTTCTAATACAAACACTGATATATCTATGTTGTTATCACTGAACACAAATTACAAGTATAATACACAAAAAAAAAAAGTAATAACATACTAATTACGGATAGGTTAACGTAGAATAATGTAACTAGAATGGGATGAGATACTAGAGGAGAGAAAATGGATGAGAGATAAATGAAAGCCAAAGATTCGACATAATTTTCATAACCATTATTCGAACTCCTGGTCCTCTTTTAACAAAGTGTAAATGGGCCTGGATCCCAAATAAAACTCTCTAATAGTTTGTGGGCCCTTACTGGGTCAATTTGGTTAACAACAAATAACCATCATATATATTTTTAAAACAAAACATATTGTTGATATAGTATCATATACTACACAATTATTAAGTTTATTTATTTATTTATTTTTAAAAAAGACAAATTTTACACATCCGTATGTTATAAAAAGTCTTAACTTTTAGCAAATAGTTAAATTATTCTGCTATAGATTTTAAACATTGATATTTAAATATTGCATATTTTTTTACAAAATTATGTTGTCATTGAATCACCGATTTATTAGAAACAACAAAATTATCATCACTAATTCCTTAAGAGACAAAAACAAAGGTCACAATTAAATATAAAAATTTGTGGCTAAATCTTACAACATTTAAATACAAATTCTAATTTATCTCTATAGCAACAACTTATTTTTTGTGACGAAATTTTTGCGTATCCAAAATTGTAACCAACTTCAAGACAAATAAAAGTGTGTCACAAATTTGATAATGTATCAGCGACAAAATACTGTTTCACTAACAACTTAAAATTCGCCAGTAATGAAATTTAACAAATGGAGATAAATTATCATTTGGTGGGAAACTTCCATAGACAACTTCACTACAAAATTTTGTAAATTTCGTCATAAAAATTACGTTGCTCATGCATTGAAATATGAAATATTGGTTTTTCACGAAAGGTAAATTATCAGTGACAATTTTTGTATCATGCATATGAATTTCGTAGTAACTATCATATTTGTTGCACCGTAGTCTAATTATAATGAGGATGGTTCTAAAAGTATTGACTCTATGGATCCCTCAAATGCTCCATATGCACTTCCTCTGATTCCTTGTAGTTATGTTCTCTAGAACATTTGTGCCTTCAAATACCTCTAATCATTTTCTATTTCACTCTCCGAGATTATTTTTTTGCGCCTTGAGTCTCATCATTTTCATAGTGATTGAATGTTCAACTTTCATAATCATTTTTTATCGTTACAAGTTGCAAATATATTGAAGCCATTTTCAATGAACCTAAGTTTATTTAACTACATTTATTTCTCCTAATATATTTTTCTTGATCATTCAATAAACTTGAAGATATGTTTCATATTAAACTAACTTTTGTTTCGTTTGATCCTGCTAGAAGGCTGAATAATCACATATATCTCATATATATATATATATATATAT